>NC_057810.1:725653456-725794929 GCF_018294505.1 Triticum aestivum
TCCCCATCTTATCTGATTAATGGCTCGTGGGGCCCCAGGAGGAGTCGGCCGACTCCAGGGAGGCCGACTCCCACAGGTCCGTCTTCGGGTTGCCCAGGCCGCCTTCGGCCCACCCACTGACAGGCGGCCCCACCGCCTTCGGGTCGTACAGGCCGGCGTCGTGGGCACAGTATACTGCGTACTGTGGCTGAGATCAGGGCAGGCATGGCAACAGTGCCGCATCTTCGCCGGAGATCTTCCAGCGGTACGGCTCACTGTAGCCATGCCGGCCCTTCGTAAGCAGGGGGGAAAGGCCATGCCGTGACCGTACCCCGCGTCATACTTCGGGATAAGGGAGGAGTCTTGGGCCGACTCTCTACAGTCGGCCTCCCTGGAAGTCGCCAGCTTGGAGTCGGCTTATCTGGGAGTCGCCAGCTTGGAGTCGGCTTATCTGGGAGTCGCCGTCTGGGACTCGGCATACCTTGGAGCCGCCCCTGGGACTCGGCCTGAGGGGCGCGGCCTGCCCCGATGTCTTGAAATGTCTTGGGGCTCGGGTTAGCCTACCCGTGGCCCATTACTCCGACAGTAGTCCCCAAAGCTGGTGAAACCCTGCGGTCGCTGTATTGTGGGGCTTCAACAGCTTCAATCTTTAACAGTGCAGACTCTCGGACTCGGCTGCCGTCTTCCCTTGGGCCGACTGTCGAAAGCCGGATCTTCGGTTAAGAGCCCCAGTTTGAAAGTCGCGGCGGGAAGCCAGGCAGCGTGGCTGATACGCTTCCCCGCAGCCATCAGGGCGGTCCTATCGCGTGGCGCCACGTGGGAAGAACAGTCTGCCTGCCCACGCGCGTGACGGGACGGGCCGTCAGGCAGGGCCCGCCACTACCGCGCCTCGGCATACGGACGGATCCGTTGTGGCTGAGGGCGGTTGGTTTTCCCACGTCGTTACTGCGTGCAGTAACTTCGTGGGTAAATCGTGGGGCGGCGTGGGGCATCGTGCGCAGTTAATCCCGCGCCCGCCCCCTCGGCTTCTCAGCCCGCAGGGCTATAAGTAGGCGGGGGGAAGTGGAGCGGCACAGCTTGCGCGCCTTTCTTCCCCGCTCCCCCGCCTCATCTTGCTTTCTCTCCCTCCTTCCTCCGCCATTGAGCAGGAGCACATCATACCGCGGCGATGAGCTCTTCCTCCGCCGCGGCCTCTGCCGTCTCCGGCGTATGGGACGGCTCGGAGGTAGAGGAATAACACATCGAGTTCCTCCGCCAGACCCGCCGTCTCCCGAGCGCGGACCTCGTGCGTGCCCGCGCCGCGCCGGAGGGGGAAATCCGGCCGGCGCCGGAAGAGGGCGAGCGGGTCATCTTCCGCTCGCACCTTATGCGCGGCCTGGGGCTGCCGGCGAGCGGCTTCTTCCGCTCGTTCCTGGAGTTCCACAGCCTTCAGCCGCACCACCTCACACCGAACACGGTGGTGCTGCGCTCTGCCTTCGCCACCCTGTGCGAAGGTTTCCTCGGCGTTCTTCCCACCATCGAGCTGTGGGGAGAATTCTTCTCTTCTAAGCTCGGCACGCACATCGCCGGCGTGCCGGCCTAGTGCGGCGCCTTCATCGCGATGCGGCGCTCGATGGCCTCCCATCACGCTGATCAAGTCGGTGAAGATGTGGCAGCGCTCGTACTTCTACGTGAAGAACCTCGCCTCCGACGGCGACTGGGTCAACTTGCCGCCTTACAACGCCGCTCCCCTGACTGGGCGGCTCCCCAGCTGGTCCCACCAAGTCAAGACGCTGACTCCCGCCGAAGCCGCCGCCGTGGCGCGACTCCGAGTCTTGACGCAGTCGGAGGGACTCGTCGGGGCCGACTTGCTGGCCGCCTTCATGGCGCGCCGAGTTCTCTCGCTCCAAGGCCGGCCTCACCTGATCTGTCAGATGAGCGGCCTCCGAGACCCAAGTCGGATGAGCACCAAGGAGATGCCCCGCAAGGAGGTGGCGAACATGGTGAATTACATCGCGCACTGCGAGGACGAGGAGGACTGGCAGTTCGGCAAGGAGCCGTACTCGCGCGACAACCCTCCACCAGTGGTAAGTCGCGTCTCCCTGCTGTTTTATCTTTTTCCGCAGCCGGCTCCGGCTTCTGACTCTTGCTGGCTTCTTCTGAACTAGAATCCTCTTATGCAGCCTGCCGCCGGCGCCACGAGGCAGCCCCGCGAGTATGTTCCCGACCGCGCGGAGAGCAACGTCGACGACCCCGACTTGGGGGCAGCGGCGATGGAAGCCGACGCCCAAGGCGGGGGAGGAGGGGCAGAAGGCGACTTCAGGCGCTCGGCCACCTTCGCCGACTGGCCTGATGACGACGCCGAAGGCGAAGTCGCTCCATGCCACCAGCTGAGGATCGGCCCGTCGGGCGCCGGCTCCTCCACCGGCCAAGGCGACACGAAGAGGCGTCACGCCGGGCCGAGTGCGCCTGGCGGCAAACTGAAAAAGCTCAAGGGGGCGGCCGCCGCGACCAGACGAGAGGAGGCGCCCGCGAAGGCCAACCGCTTCCGAAGGGAAGTGAGAAAGCCGCCGCTAGTATCCGCGTAAGTCTTTACGCTCTTTTATTTTCTTTGTTGAATCTTGCCCGAGTCTTCGTTTATATACTCCCTTCATTCTTCTTCAGGGTCCCTCTTTCCCTTGAGAGAGTCGCCGTCCCCTCCGTCATGGGGTCGGCAGAGACGTCCGCCAATACTCGGCGGCCCGACCCTGCCGCTGACCTGCGGGAGGCGACGGAGCGAAATGCGCGGGAGAAGCGCGAGGAGGAGGAGGCCGCGCGTTTGGAGAAGGCGGAGGCCGACAGGGCGGCCGCCTCCGCCCAGAAAAAGCTGGATGATGCCGAAGCCGCCCTTGCGGCAAGACGGCGTGCCGAGGAGGCCGCGCATCGCCGATCAGCAATGCTCGTCCCCCCACTATCGTCTGCACCGCCGCCTCCGGAGTTCACGGGTAGACCGGGGGAGCCGACACTGAGAACCCCGTCGCGGAGAAGGAGAGCGGCGAGGCCTCCATGTCGGACGCTTTCGTGCCGCCGCCGCCGCCTCCACCGCCATCTGGGAGACCGCACGACAAACAGCCGGTGGATCCATCGGAGCCGCCGGCCATGGACGAGGTCGAAGCGCGGCTGCTTCTCCAAGTCGCCTCGCCGGTGCATCGCCGTCTTGAGAGGGCGACCTCGGCGCCGCGACCTCGGGAGATCGGCGCTGCCAGCTCGGCAACTCTAGACGCCGAGGCCACAAGCGCCGCGCCCACCGGGTGGGTGCGCGGAGGCGGCACTGGGCCGCTAAATCAATTGCTCCTGGAAGTCCAGGCGAAGTTGCGGGCCGAAGGCGACGCCTTTCAAGCCTGCACCAGAGCGCACCTGGCCGCGCGAATGGCCGGCCGAGTAAGTTTCTTCTCCTTCTTGATTCTTGTTTTTCTCTGTGGGGGCGCGCCAGCGCACCCACTGCGTGTAGTCCCCGAGTTCCGGGCCGGCTGCTGAGCAGGCGGTTCGGAACTCCCTCTTGCGAGTTCCAAACACTAACTTCGTCTTCAATGACTTATTGCAGGAGTATCACAACCTCCGCGCCACTGCCTTCAACCGCAATGTTGAGGAGTTGAGCAAGCGGGTTGTCGACTTGTCGGAAAGCCGGAGTGAGTTCTTCTTCTTCGCGGGGGCGCGCTGGCGCACCCGCGGGCTATAGTCCTCGAGATTCGGGCCGACTGCTGAGCAGTCGGGCCGGATCTTCCCGGCGATCTTCTTTGCTGACGACTGATTTGTTTCCTCTTTCGTTTTTCAGGAGACAACGCCTCTCTTCAGGAGCAGCTGGGCGAGGCCAATACCGCCCGTCGCGCCAAGGAGGGGGAGTGTGACAGGCTCGCCACGGAGCGCGACCTGCTGGCGGCGCAGCTGGCCGAGCAGAAGGAGATGCTCAAGAAGGCGCAGGACGAGGCCGAGAAGAAGGAAGCCGCTCTCCTGGCCGAGTTCGAGAGCGAGCGCTCCTCCTGGACTGACAGGGAGGCGATGCTGACCTCCGGCTTCCACGAGATCGAGGATATTGTGGATGGTACGTTTCTTTCGCTTCTTCGCGCTTCCGACTATGTGTCAGGCCGACCTCTGATTTTTCGACTTACTTCTTTTTTGTCTTGGCAGACTTCTTCCCTGGTCACTCGCAAGCGGTCCCTCTGGCCATCGAGGCTGCTCGTGAGGCGCGAAGGGCGAATGGTGAGGAGATCGCCGCCAATGCTCCCCGAACCGTTGATGAACAACTCCTGAGCATTGAAGCCCGTCTTCGTTCGGTCCACCGGCAGATGCGCCGGCTTCAGCGTGCCGGCGCCCAGGCAGTTGCCGCTTTGTGGCCGGATATGCCGGCTCTGCGCACCGCCAGTCGGACCGCCGACTGGCTGGAAGTCGCTGCCGGCCGTCTTGAGGCCTGGAAGGGCTCCTCGGCCCGGGGGCCGGAGCGCGCCGGGCCTTGGAGTTCATCAAGGCGTGGTATCCAGGGCTGGACCTGGACCGCCTGGCCGCGTTCCGGTCAGAAGCCTAGGCCGAGCTGGAGGCCGTGGAGGGCGCCCTTATCGAGCGTGCGGTGGCCATTTCCGAGTACATGGACACCAGCGTCTTCATGCCCGAGCGGGCTGAAGGCGGCGAGGAAGTGCCGGTAGAGTGGTTCGGGATGAACCCGGAGTATGGCGAGGACTTGGCGGAGGTGATTGACTCCAGCACTGAGGAGGAGGACGAGGCGGAGTTGCCAGAAGACGGAGCAGGCGGCCATCCTCAGCTCGACCGCGCCTCCAGCAACGAGCCGCGTCAAGAGAAAACGACTGCCGACGGAGGCGATCAAACCGAGACCGCCCAGCCGACTGCCCCGGCGCCTGACACCGCCGTCTCCTCCGATCCTCCAATCCCAGATGCCGCCACCTAGGCCGCCTTTCTCGCCACTGTTTGTCTGTCTTAGTAATCTTTTGAAAACTTTGTTAGATTCGAACAATTCCACCCGCGGGGTGTATCTTGAACTTCTATTCGAAGATTCGGCCAAGGGCCTATGTAAATATTAATCTGCTTTCCGTCTTTCCTTGCTTACTGCTCTTTAGGCTTTTCCTTTTGCCGCCTTCCTTTAGTCACTGCCTTGTCAGTCAAGCAGCCGCTCCGCGGACTGTCGCTGGGTCAAGTGCTTGGCTACTTTGGGAAGGCAAGGACTTGGCCGTTTAGAGTATCTTTAGCAAGTCGGATAGAAAGCGACATGCCGACTATCCAAGAGTCGGCCGTCCTTAATAGAGGCTAATAAAGACGGCGAGCCGGCTACTCATGAGTCGGTCGTCCTCTTCAGAAATGCTGGAGGCCGTCTTTTTTTTGTTCGTGCTTTAGGTCCTTAGCCATTTTTCGCGTGGGTGCCCGTTCTTCCTCACTCCTGCCTGCCTCACAGTCGCGCTGCGAGCTGCGGCTTTGCCAGGAGGCGGATTGGGCACCGCACACTACTTGTCTGACTGCGGGAAGCTTCTCATAGCGCAAGGCGGCGAGTCCCCGGGCCGACTAGTCAGGCCCGGTGCCAAGCGGCTTGTAATGAAAGTAATGTACTCGGAGGCATAATTCTTATCGTACAGATAACAAAAAGGGCAGTCCCCGAGCTCGTCTCGGGGGGCCCAAAGTCTTAGTACTTTAATACAAAGGGGTAGTGTGATACATACTGCATCAACTGTAAAATCTTCGAAGAAGATTTGCATTCAACGGGCGCTCTGTCTCTTTCCCGGAATCGTCCCTCTTGCGCGCTCGGGGCTTCTGGGCGTCGACCAAATAGTAGGCGTCGTTCCCTAGCACCTTGTTGATGATGAAGGGGCCTTCCCAAGGTGCCAACAGCTTGTGCTGGCCGGCTGTTCGCTGGATCAGCCGGAGCACAAGGTCGCCTTCTTGAAAAGATCTTGGCCTGACCTTCCCGTTGTAGTATCGACGCAGACTCTGCTGGTAGATGCTGGACCGGCTGAGTGCCAACAGCCGGCCCTCTTCCAGCAGATCGACACCATCTTGACGTGCTTCTTCTGCTTCTTCCTTGGTGTACATGGTGACTCGCGGGGAGTCGAACTCTATGTCCGTTGGGATGACGGCTTCGGTGCCATAGACGAGGAAGAATGGTGTGAAGCCGGTTGACTTGTTTGGAGTCGTGCGCAGACTCCAGAGGACGGCCGGCAGCTCCTCAAGCCAACAGCCGGCAGATTGCTCCAGCGGTATGACGAGTCGAGGCTTGATGCCGGATAAGATGAGGCCGTTTGCTCGCTCCACCTGGCCGTTTGACTGCGGATGGGCAACGGACGCTAAGTCCAGTCGGATGCCCTGTGTCGCGCAAAAACGGGCCAAGGCGCCTTTGGCAAAATTGGTGCCATTTTCGGTGATGATGCTGTGTGGGATGCCGTACCGAGTTGTGATGTCAGCGACGAAGGTCACTGCAGTCGGACCATTCAATTTCTTGATGGGTTTCACCTCCACCCACTTGGTGAACTTGTCCACTGCGACAAGTAGGTGAGTTAAGCCATCTCGTGCCGTCTTGAATGGTCCCACCATGTCCAGGCCCCAGACTGCAAAGGGCCAGGCGATGGGGATAGTCTTGAGTGCGGAAGCCGGCTGAAGTGGCTTGGAATGAAAAATCTGGCACCCCTTGCACTTTTGGACTAACTCTTTGGCCTCTTCCAGAGCGGTTGGCCAGAAATAACCGTGCCGGAAGGCTTTGGCGACGAGTGCCCTTGAGGCCGCGTGGTTACCGCACTCGCCTTCGTGGATGTCTCTGAGGATTGCCTGACCTTGTTCTGCTTCGACGCAGCGTTGGAAGACACCGGTAACGCTGCGCCTGACCAGCTCTCTGTTGACTATGGTGTAGGCTGCTGCTCGGTGTTGCACTTGCCGAGCCAAGATTTCGTCAGTTGGCAGCTCTCTGTTTACTAAGAATCTGAGGATGGGCTGGGCCCATGAAGGTGCTGCTATTTCTTCAACTGCCACTAGTGCGACTTGGATAAGGGCGGCCGGGCTGGGAGGTGGCGGGTTGGAGTCCGCAGCCGCTTGCTGATTTGACAAAGTCCCGGGGCCGACTGGAGCAGTCCCCGGGCCGAGCTCTGGAGTCTTCGATCTTGCTACCGCAGTCTCCGAGCCGGGTTCTGATGTCCCCGGGCCGGCTTCGACTGTATATTTCTTGGAGTCGGATCCGTCCTCCTCAGGCGGAGCCGGCACATAGATTGAATCTAATTCTGGTGACGGCTTGATAGAAGGCTTGAGGAGGCGCCGGAGGGCGACACCAGATGGTATTGCCTGGCGGGTGGAGCCGATTCGTGCCAAGGCGTCTGCTTGGTCGTTGTCGTTCCTTGGCACGTGGAGGAACTCACACCCCTCGAAGTATCCGCTGAGTTGCTGGACGAGGAAACGGTAGCTCGCCATATTTGCGTCCTTGGCGTCCCAATCGCCAGATGATTGCTAGACCACCAAGTCAGAGTCGCCATAACACAGGATCCGGCGAATGCCGAGTTCTTTGGCAAGCCGGAGCCCGTGGATGAGCGTCTCGTACTCGGCCACATTGTTGGAGGCGGCGAAGTGGATCTGTAGCGCATATATGAGCTTGTCGCCCTTGGGGGAAGTGAGGACGACGCCGGCCCCCAGGCCGGTGCGCATCTTGGAGCCGTCGAAGTGCATCCGCCAATGTGTGGAGTCGGGCGCTGGCGGCAGATACTGGGTCTCGGCCCAGTCGACGAGGAAGTCGGCCAGTGCTTGTGACTTGATGGCGGTGCGGGGCTCATAGTAGATGGTGTAGGGAGCCAGGTCGATGGCCCATTTGGCCACCCGTCCAGAAGCATCTCGGCTTCCAATGATCTCGGCCAGTGGAGCTGTGCAGACCACGGTGATTGGATGCTCCTGGAAGTAAGGCTTCAATTTCTTGGCGGCAAAATGCACGCCGTAGCACATCTTCTGGTAATGGGGGTAGTTCTGCTTGGAGGTCGACATCACCTCGCTCAAGTAATATACCGGTCTCTGGACGGGTAGCGCCTTGCCTTCCTCCTTGCGCTCGACTACAATGACCGTGCTGACTACTCGGCTGGTGGCGGCAATGTATAGGAGCTCTTTGGGAGTCGGAGCCGCCAGCACAGGGGGAGTAGTCAACATCTTCTTTAGTTGGAGAAAAGCCTCGTCCGCCTTGGGAGTCCACTCAAAGAAGGTCGTCTTCTTCATGAGCTGATACAAAGGGAGAGCCTTCTCGCCCAGTCGACTGATGAATCGGCTGATGGATGCCAAACAGCCGGTGAACTGCACATCTAACAGTCGTCTGGGTGCCTCCATCCTTTCGATGGCCTTGATCTTTACTGGATTGCACTCTATGCCGCGTTCGGAGACCAGGAAACCGAGGAGCTGGCCGGCTGGTACTCCGAAAACGCACTTCTCCGGGTTGAGCTTGATCTGGAATCGGCGCAGATTCTCAAATGTTTCCTTGAGGTCCTCCAGCAAGGTTCCACGCTTCTCTGTCTTCACCACCACGTCATCCACATAGACGTGGGCATTTCTACCGAGTTGCTTCAGGAGGCACTTCTGCATGCAATGCTGAAAGGTGGCGCCAGCGTTTCTTAAGCCGAACGTCATGGTCAGGTAGCAGAAGGCTCCAAACGGCGTGATGAAGGCGGTCTTCAGTCTGTCAGTCGGGTTCAGCTTGATTTGATGATATCCTGAATATGCATCTAGGAAACTCAACAGCTCGCATCCGGCTGTGGAGTCTATCACCTGATCAATTCTTGGCAGAGCAAAGGGGTCCTTGGGGCAAGCTTTGTTGAGGCTTGTGTAATCAATGCACATCCGCCACTGCTTGTTCTTCTTCAGCACCAGTACTGGGTTTGCCAGCCACTCTGGAAAAAATACTTCCATGATGAAGCCGGCTGCAAGGAGCCGGGCTATTTATTCTCCAACAACTCTTATTTTTTCTTCTGACAGGCGGCGCAAGGGCTTCCTGACGGGCTTCATATCAGATCGGACGTGTAATTTGTGCTCCACGAATTCCGTCGGGACACCAGGCATGTCCTTGGGGGACCATGCAAAGATGTCGCGATTCTCACGGAGGAAATCGATGAGCTCGCCTTCCTATTTGCTGTCAAGGCCTGTGCCCATGACAGCGTACCTCTCCGGGTGCTCCGGGTCCAACAGTATCTTCTTTGTTTCTCTGGCCGGCTTGAATGATCCTTCTGCTTCCGACTCCTTGGGGTCGGGCGATAACTCGGGCTGCTTGCCGGCCATTGCCACGACCCGATCAAGGAGCCGTTTCTCAGCTGCGATCACCAAGGACTCGGCCAGCCGACTACTTTCGGCCGCGCAAGCGGACGACTTCCTGTAGTCGCCGGACACGGTTAGGATTCCCTTGGAACTCGGCATCTTCATCTTGAGGTAGGCGTAGTGGGGGACCGCCATGAACTTGGCCAAGGCGGGTCGGCCAAGCAGGGCGTGATATGGGCTCTCAAGGTCCACCACCTCAAACCAAATTGGCTCTCGGCGGAAATGATCTTTGTCTCCGAAGAGGACATCTATCAGGATCTTGCCGATTGGTGAGCAGGAAAGGCTAGGGATGATTCCGTGGAACACAGTCCGGCTGCTCTGAAGCTGTCTTCGCTTGATTCCTAATTTCTCCATTGTATCCTTGTACAGGATGTTGATACTGCTGCCTCCGTCTATCAGTACTCGCCAGAAGCGAGCGGCCCGCCTATCTGTGGCGAGTGTGGCGCCTAAGACCAAGGCATAGGAGCCTGGACTCGGCATCACCTCTGGGTGATCAGCTCTGCTCCAACTGATAGGCTTCTCGGACCAATGCATGAACTCTGGAGTGCTTGATGCAACCGCGTTCACTTCTTGCTGCTGTTGGCGCCTGCTACGCCGGTCATCCGCTACATTGGTGAACACCACATAGGCTCCGTGCTCATCTGGGAACTCGTCTTGTATCGCACCGACTGGCCTGACGGCCGGCTGCTGGGGCGGTGGTGGAGGAGGCGGCCCAGCGGGAGCGAGAGGGAGCAGGCCGCCCCCCTTGGCGATTCTGGTCAGCCAGTGGCATTTCCTGGTGGTGTGGTTTGACGGCTTCGCGCCGCTGTGAAACTTGCAGGGACCATCTAGAGTCTGCTCGTAGGAGAAAGCCGACAGCCAGTTGGACTTGCCGCCCTTCAGCCACTTCGCCGGAGGCGGTCCCTCCAGCTGTTGGTCCTCTGCCGTTGCCACTTGCCGACTGCTGGAAGTCAGCTGCGGGGCTTTGCGCTTCTGGTCATTCTGCTGTTGCCGCCGACTGGTGTCTCCAGCCGGAGTTCTTGGAGCCTGAGGGGCGACTTTGCCAGTTGTGCTGACCCGAATCTCCGCCTTCATGGAGGAGTCGGCCGTGGCGTACTTGTCCGCTGTGATCAGCAGCTCATCGAGGGTCTCCGGGTCGTCGCAGAGGAGCTTGTGCTTGAGAAGGGTGCCTTCTCTGCACCCGGCAGTAAAGTACTCGATGGCCTGCACCTCGTGCACGCCCTCACAGGAGTTCCGGAGCTCGCCCCATCGCGTGAGGTAGTCGCTAGTAGACTCGTCAGGGCCTTGCACGCACAAGGAGAGCTGGCGTGGTTTGGGAGGTCGCTTGTATGTGCTCGTGAAGTTGCGGACGAAAGCCTCGGTGAAGTCGACCCAGCTATTGATGCTGTGAGGCTTCAGACTGTTTAACCACGTCCGGACCGAGCCCTGGAGCATGAGCGGGACGTATCTTATGGCAACACGATTGTTGCCGTTCGCTATGTTGACGGCTGTGGAGTAGTCGATCAGCCAATCTTCCGGCTTCACGGTGCCGATATATTTGGGCGTGTCTCGGGGGAGCGTGAACCCTTTGGGAAAGGGCTCGTCCCGGATGCGGGGTCCAAAGCAGGGGGGACCCAACTCGTCTTCTTCTTCCAGCGCCAGGGATCGGTGGAGTCGGTCGATCCGGTGGCGGGCGTCGTTCTCTCCGACTCCCTCTCGGCGGCCAAGGCGGTCGCCGAGAGTCGGATGTTCTACGGGCGGCGGGGAGACTTGTCTTTCTCTGCGAGGAGGGGGAGGTAAGTAGTCGTCCCGCCGTTCCACCGCTCTAGGGCGGCCGTCTTGGTCGCGCTCGATGGTGATGTCAGTCCGACTGCGGCTGGCAGCCGGCTCCTTGTCCTTCTTCCCACGGGCCCTGCCAGTCGGCGTCCGAGACGTCGCACCTTGGTCTCGGCGAGGCGGTGGGTCGTCGTTTTGGCGCTGCGGCGCCTCGGTGCAGCAGCCTGCATTATTCTGTGCGGCAGCCGCGTCGAGGAGCTGCTGAACTCGCTCCGTCATTATGCGGCGTTCTTCGCCTTCGAAGTTGTCGAGCTCGTCTGCCGCCTCCTGGGCAGCATGGATATTCTCTGCAGGCGTGGCATACACAGGGCGATCAGCCCCGAAGAGGTTGGCGATTGCCGCGCCGCGCTGTCGGACCGTGCCTAAGTGGCTAGGCCCGGTAGGAACCGGCGAGCCGCCTACGGCGCGATCCATCTCTCGTTGGTAAGCTTCTGACAAGCACCTCATGCTTGCCAGCTTCTTCGCGCCCTCGATGAGCTGAAGGCGGAGCGCCTCCAGCGTCCCGGCGTCGGCGTCTTCCGGAATCGGTGCTGCAAGGTCTCGCAGGGCCGCGTCAAACGGGTCATTGGCTCCTTCACCGAAGCGCTCGCCGTGCTCGAGGACGAGGACCTCAGTGATGGTGCTTCCGCCGCTCCCCGCGTACGAGAGCGGCTCGTCGTAGACCACCACATTGGTGGGGAACGCATCGAGCGACGCGGTGTCGGAGTCGACCAGCATCGGGTCGGTGGATCCTATGGACTCCAGGTCTGCGGCAGGCTCGCCGGCGACGTGAAGTTGGTCGAGGAGGCCCGCGAGGAGGCTCTCTAGGCCACTCGTGCCTGCGTCGGGCGCAGGCTCATCGGAGAGGCAAACCTCGCCGACAAGATCGGCGAGGCAGCTGGCTGCACAGGCGATCTAAACGCCGTACAACGCGTCGGCACAGACGCCGTCCGGCGTGCCGGGCTCGCTGTGCTCGCTGGGGAGGAACAGGGTTCCCGTCCAGAGCAGATCTCCGGACGACGGTGCACCTCGCCCCACGGTGGGCGCCAAATGTCGGGGGTTGGATACGACATATGCCAAAGGATGGCTTATCATGGTGGGAGCGAGTAGAACGTCGCCGGTGCCTGGAAGCGGGATGAGGCGAAGACATGCACGCCGGCGGAACTTACCCAGCTTCAGGGCTCTCCTAGGAGATAACACCCCTACTGCTGCTCTGCAGGGTCTCCGCATGATCACTAAAGTGAAGTGACTACAATGGTGCTCCTGGAGCTGTTTCGGGAGGTAGGAGAGGGCAAGGCTAGCTCTCTCCTTCCTGGGCTATCTGGTCTATCTCTCTCTCTCTCTCTCTCTCTCTCTCTCTCTTTGGGTTCCAACCCTTTGCATGGGTGCCCCGGGGGGTTTATATAGGCCTACCCCCCGGGGGTACAATAGTAATCCGGCTGGGCGCGGGTCCCAGCCGTCTGTCTCTCAGGGCGCCGTCCTTCCCGCCGGCTTCTGGGGCCCGCCGACTGGCGGGTCCCGCGGACAGGCTTGATACTGTAGCGGCACTTCTGATGACGCAGGCTCGGTCATCGGGTCGTGGCAACAGTGCCGCCGTCTATCGGGCGATCACTGTCACCATTCCCCATCTTATCTGATTAATGGATCGTGGGGCCCCGGGAGGAGTCGGCCGACTCCAGGGAGGCCGACTCCCACAGGTCCGTCTTTGGGTTGCCCAGGCCGCCTTCGGCCCACCCACTGACAGGTGGTCCCACCGCCTTCGGGTCGTACAGGCCGGCGTCGTGGGCACAGTGTACTGCGTACTGTGGCTGAGATCAGGGCAGGCATGGCAACAGTGCCGCATCTTCGCCGGAGATCTTCCAGCGGTACGGCTCACTGTAGCCATGCCGGCCCGTCGTAAGCAGGGGAGGGGGGACGGCCATGCCGTGACCGTACCCCGCGTCGTACTTCGGGATAAGGGAGGAGTCTTGGGCCGACTCTCCACAGTCGGCCTCCCTGGAAGTCGCCAGCTTGGAGTCGGCTTATCTGGGAGTCGCCAGCTTGGAGTCGGCTTATCTGGGAGTCGCCGTCTGGGACTCGGCATACCTTGGAGCCGCCCCTGGGACTCGGCCTAAGGGGCGCGGCCTGCCCCGATGTCTTGAAATGTCTTGGGGCTCGGGTTAGCCTACCCGTGGCCCATTACTCCGACAACCGGCACTGAAGCAAGCCGAAGACGCGTAGCCATCATCGCCCCTCCCTCGCCGGAGTCAGACAAACCTTGTTGTAGTACACAGTCGGGAAGACGTCGTGCTAAGGCCCCATAGGACCAGCGCAACAGAACAACAACCGCCACCAATGAAGAGTAGTTTAGATCGGAAGGATCCAACAGAAAGACACACGAACGTAAACGAACAACGACCAAATCTGAGCAGATCCACCAAAGACAGATTCATCGGAGACATATATCCACATGCCCACCGACGATGATAGACGGACCATCAGGACGGGGGCTAGGAGGGGGAGAACTTTATTCCATCTTTACGGAGCCGCCGTCGTCTCTCCTTCATGAGCAGGATACAAACCCTAAAAATTCTTAAACAAACGTAAAAAAAACGGAGCCCCTATGCCCATAAGGCCACCGGAATTTATTCAACTCTTTTTCTCGTTGTCCAAAAAGAAAATTCCATATGTTGCAAAGATAATTTGTTCATGTGCGTAATAAAATCTAGTTGTATTTTTTTCCAAAATGTTCTTTGTGAAAACCAAATCGTGTGCTGTAACAAAAATGTTCACTCATATTATACTAACAAATGTTCAGGCATTACAACAACATGTTCATTTGTATTAACTTTTCCCATTTTGTTTCTTTTTTGTTTAAGGTTCTTTCAGCTCTTTTTTGTACATATGTTAAAACTCTTCATGGTGTTTTTCGAAAATGAATGGCATGCATTTTAAAAATGTTCATTTTGTTGTTAAAATTGTTAGTTTTGTTGTAAAAAATGTTCATTGCATTTTTTAAAAATTATTCAATGTGTATTTTAAAAATGGTTAATCACATATTTTTTTAAATAATTCAACACATTTTGAAAAATTAGCCGTGTATTTTAATATTATACATCACATACTTTTTACAAACTGTTCAGTGTGTATTTTCGAAATGTTCATTGTGTAGTTTCAAAACGGTTCATCGTATTCTCAGTAATTGTTAACTGTGTATTGAGAAGAATGTACAACATGTATCAAAAATCTGTTTAACATTTTTTAAATTCAGTCGAACAGGAGTATAAGTAAGAAAGTCAACCAATTTTGAAAAATTGCAAGAAAAACTTTATGTATACTCGGACACTTTTATTCTTGCAATATGTGACCGTCTTTTCACTTCTTATATATAAAATAGTGAAATATTTTTTCTTCAAAATATATATGTTGGAAAGAAGTTTATTCATGCACCTTTTTTCCCTCTTTGACTCATGCACACATACAGGTATGATGTGATACCAGAAATAGAAACAACCAGAACTAAAGAAAAACAGAAACAACATATGATGTGCTAGCTTTTGTTTACGAGCGTATGGTGTCCTAGTAGTACTCCCTCCGTTCTAAAATAGATGATCCAATTTTATACTAACTTTGTATTAAAGATAGTACAAAATTGAGTCATCTATTTTGGAACAGAGGGAGTAGTTAGGAGCTGACTAGTGCAAGGCTCGGCAACAAGGTCAGCGAAGCAGATGTGCGGCATGGCTAATAACAAATGTAAGCGGGGTGTTCCAGCCGGTACCAGCTCAAATGGGCGCACAAGGCACATCATGTTCATGCAAGCATCAGCCTATAAGGAGGCCCACGTACAAATCGAGAACACTAGAGAATGGCACAGGTGGGTATATTACTTGAAAAGTCAGAAGGCACGGAACCCAATATGACAATGTTCGGTTGAGATAACGGCCACCATGCAGCTCGGCCTCCAAAAGGCTCCTCTCGCTGTAATCCGGCTATATATATACACACACACACACACACTCAGCTAAGCTGGATGGCATATCCCGCTGGTGCTTGTGCCGGCCACATGCCGGCTGATCCAGTGGTAGAGGCCGTGGAAGAAGTTGTGGCTCTGATTGAGCAGCACATGAAGTGGAAGAAAGCAGCCGAGGAGTTGGATGCTCCCCCGGTAGCCTCCAACAAGTTCATACAACTAAGTTGGTCAGGTAATGAACAAATGAATAAGCCAACAACTTGGTTAAGAAAAAGAGCCATCTGTCTCTGCCGGCTAGAGGAAAGCGATGCCCCAACGCCCCACCCACCACCAGCACTCAGTCACCCACCCCCCACCGCTACTACTGGACTGGAGCACCACCGGCGAACGACGTCGTGCCGCCCAGGAGGCTGAGATCGGCCACCGGCAGACAACCTCCCTCCCGTCCCGCGCTGCGTCTCCATCCCTGGTGGACGCGGCTGCGCTCGCGCGGTCCTTGTCTTCGGGGCGAGCGGCGGCGGAGTGGAAGGAGGTTCCTCTCCCGTCCCCGAGGCCGGCCGCCCCGAGCGGCAACCATTGATTGCAGTTGCAGGACCTGTGGAGCCCAAGAGCAAAGCAAGCTAGGTGTGGACCGATCGACTGTACACCAGGTATCGTCCAAGCTTAGAGGGGATCAGATCCAAGGAGCAATAATTTCGTTTCGTTGCTCTGGATTCATCGACCTCCTTTCTCATTTATATTTGTATTTATTTCCCTCTTTCTTTGTTTCCCATTATTCATTTTTTCCTGATAAATTTATTATTCGCCTCACAGCTAGCTTCAGTAGCGCTAGCGCACCTGGTACGAATCGAAACAAACAGAATATATATGAATATAGGTATGCTCGACCACAGACCATTTGTTGATATACACTCTCCATTCCTAAATATAAGTCTTTTTAGAGATTCCACTATGGGGACAACATACTGAGCAAAATAACTGAATCTACGCTCTAAAATGCATCTATATACATCTGTACGTGGTCCATACCGGAATCTTTACAAATACTTATATACAGGAATGGAGGGAGTAACAACTAGTATTAGTAATGTTTTCCTCATAGTTTACTATGCGCAAATGATAACCAATCAGGAAGTGAGAGTCGACATCATCCTCTGCACTGACAATAACAGAATTTTCACGTTCGCAAAAAAAAGGACATAATTTTCCGCATAGTTTAATTGTCATTAACGTAGGTGTAAATCGGTAGCCGTCACATGGGACACATGTACTGTTCACAACACCACCCACTCTTGAATTAATTGAGCTGTTAGATGTAAATTCTCTCTCTTAACAGCTTGATACCGAAGTTAGCAGACCTCATCATGCCTCTTCATTTGTATATATATGCAGCCTGGTGGGCAACTTGATCCAATCTCTTCTTGCCCCTCTCTTCATTTCTACCTGCAGTTCTTACGGTTCTTTCAGGTTAGTGTTCCCTCACTTTTTGGAGAATTCTTTTCGGAAGATTCACCAGCCTTCCAGTTTTACAGTTTGTATATATATGTTATTTTAAATCTGGCTTTTCATAGAATAAACTCATTATACTTCAACTTATCGTCCAATTTGTAAGAGCCTATTAGGGGAATATGAATTTTACAGGAAATAACACAGTACTTAAACTTTTTCATGAGAAGTCATTTTTTAGAATTAGGAAACAACCAAATTACTTTTAGGACAAACTTGTTTTTGGACGTTCAGTTACACGTCTATTGTACTTGTATAGTGAGTCAAAAATTGCTACGAGAGCACGGACGTGGTATTAGTATTACCCAATTTGATATGTTTTTCCATTATCGCTGACTCATAGCGCTGTATAATGCTTTCCTTCCTTCCTTCAGTTGAAAAGATATGTTTTGAGTTCCGTTGTAGAATTTTCTTGTTTCAAATCGAACCTATATATGCAGCAAATCGCAACATTCAGTACAAGTTCATATTAAGGACCTATATATGCGCTTTTGTTTGAAACGAAGAACCAACATTACACTGTATTTGCTCTGATCGAGTACACATATATCTTTTGTACTGCAGAAATGGATGTTGATCAAGAACGTGAACTGGAAGCCCTGGAGGGCATACTGAGTGATCCAAGTGCAAAGCCCATCAGGCTATCTTATGGAGTTTTGAAATTTATTACGAATAATTTTTCTAAAGAAATTGGTAGTGGTGGGTTTGGAGTGGTGTACCAGGTATAATATGTTATCGATTACCTTGCAAATGGTAATTTCTCACATTATTTTCTTGTGCGGAGCAATCCTAACACCATGAGTAAAACAGGGAGATTTACAAAATGGGTTTGTCGCTGTGAAGATGTCAAATGTCTATAATATCACTGATAAGCAATTCATGGATGAGATCAAGTGTTTAAAAAGTGCAAATCACAAAAACATAGTAAGATTTCTGGGCTATTGTGCGGATACACAAGAAGAAATTATGCCATTGGATGGAACATTTGTGATGGCAGGGCGACGGAATAGGTTGCTCTGCTTTGAATATGTTCCTAATGGAAATGTCCGGCAGTATCTTGAAAAAGGTACTAAGAGCTTACAAACTCATTTCCCTATTTGCATTCAGTATAAAAATTAAGTATCAGTTCAAATTTCGGAGCGGTTTTTTCTTAAGCATTGCTGATTCAAGTAAGTAGCTTCTATTTTAGTAAAAAATAAGTGGGCAGAAAATATAATGAGGTGGCCATCATAATGCTGTGAAGTGTGGGCCTAGTTTGGTGAAACCGGTATTTATCTATGAACATCTTTGACTGGCAAACTGTTAAATTGTTGGAGCCTAATGGTGTTGTGTGTAAGTCTTACATGAAGATAATGCAAAATGCAATGGCTGTAATAAGGACTGTCCAAAATACTTACAAACAAATGCACTTACAGATATTGTTTTAGTTCTGCTATAATGTAGAAAGGCTGCTCTTTCCTTAGCCATAAATATAGGTCTCTCGGTGGCCCTTTTCCTAGTTATCTGTTAGAATGGTTAGATATGCTAACATTTCCTTGTTCGACTGCTAGAACTTGTACGCACTCACACTATAGATTACGCATGGAGGATGAAGCACGAGTTTTTTTGTTGTTGATTGTTGAGTTTGAAGATAGCTAACTGGGCATGCGGTAGATGGAGCACGAGTTTGATGTGAGCTATTTTTATATAGATTATGAACAATAACTTGCCATCTCCATTTTTAGGGTGCATGCGGGGTTGGGACTCAAATAATTGTCCACCTCTAATGAAAAATGACAACTGCGTGACTTAGAAAATAATTTCTTTTGAATTAATATTAAAAAAAATGTAATGTTAAAAGTGGTAGGGAGGTGTCCTAATATGTAGTGATGTCAAAACCATATTACACTACTATGTATTTAAGGGGAATCGTGCTAAACACATGTCCAGTTCAATGCGGTGTCGTGGATCATTTCTAATGTTCATTTTTTTGGTGGGCTTTAGGTTCATATAACAAATAATTCCTGGTAGATCTTATAGACACAATTGTGGTGTCATGACATGAGTGGAAAGTTTAGTTCCATCCCAGGAGTGGAGAAGAGTTTCCGCCAACATATAAGGAACTCTCTTCCACATCCCATTGTACCATGAGAAGAGAAGTGATATACGCACGTTTCTCCTCCGATTCCCGCCATGCCATGCCCCCGCTTGTGCTGCTCTTTTCTTTTTGAACGAGTCAAGCTTAGACCTTTGTCATGTGTGCAATTAATTTTCTTCCCTGTTGGAAAACATATAATTAATTACTAATTAATAATGAGTCATTAACATATGCATCAAGTGTAATCATTCTCAATCCATTCTAATAGTGGGTTGTTACCGACTTAGTCATGGCCTAATCCCCATGTCGCCTTATGTCGGCAACCATAGCTGTCACATGATTAGATCACATCTGTTACCTACCTCCTTGTGCATGAACCACCTCTATTTCTATTGTTGGTGCGTCCGGCTACTCCATCCTGGCGATCGTGTGCATGGCCATACGGGAAAGCAAGCCTCCGGAGTTGCGCCCTTTGGGATCTTACTCCGGGAGAAGGGCGATATGGTTTTTGGGGAGCGTCTCAATGCGACTGCTCGCTTCCATCCATCTACATCAAAGACTTTGACTACTTCCTCGACAACACCATGGATGATAATAGTGATGATGTGAAATTTGTGATGCCACTGCTGTTGTGGCCACGGCCTGGTTTCTCCAATTAGAGGGTACGCTTTGTCTATCAAACTTTAATTGATCTATGCGCTTTCAATATTTCTTTATGGCCATAGATATGCATGTTTTATGCCTAGTAAGCACTCTCATGATTAGCTTGCAATATAAGATTAATACTGTTAGCAGTGTTGTCATGATTTTCTCATGGATTAAGTTAATTGTAAAATTGTCCAACATATAAAAGTGCCAACTAATGAAAAATCTTGTGGAAGAAGTTGATTATTGGAGAGAGATATTGACATCCATGTCTTGTTGGTGACACAACTCTTGTTGAAGAAGCCAGTGTAAAATAATTGCAACTCGATCTCATGTGTCTCTTCTGTCCTTGCATGTTTGGGTGCGAGCCCTGGCACGCTGCATATCAAGTCGTCACCTTCTCATTTGCGGAGCGAATTATACTAGTGCGAATCATACTGGCTTGCCGGCGTCGTGTCGCCCCCACCGCTTCGCGTCCTCTCTTTAGATATGTAGGACGATATGATGTTTAGCATGAACAATAAATCTACGTTCCTTTGACCAAATCACCATTTTGAGGCATACACCATACATTAAAATAAATACTAGACCTCTCTTGAAAATTAAGGCGTATAAATTTTGTCTTACATTTTGTAAAAGTTTAGCAAAGAAGCTGAGCCTTGGCGCAGTGATAAAGTTGTTGTCATGTGACCATGAGGTCACGGGTTTGAGTCATGGGAGCTATGTGCACCGAGCTAGCCTTTTTTGAAAGCTTAGGAAAGTTTGCTAGAAAAAATGTCACATTTACTGTACTAAATTGTGATTTAAAAACTAGAATAAACACATGGTGAATACATATTTCTTATGGATGTACATCTACCATTTAATAAACACGCAATGAAAAAACATTATGCATGGATCTTCAGGTATTAACTGATTTGTTGTTGAAGATGTTAGTATCTTTTCCTTTGAACTTGGTTGAACTTACAAAATTTATGGGCCTTATATGTTGGGAAGGATAGAGTACTCAATAAGGAGACCTATATATATTACAAAATACCCCTTTTCAAAATAAAGGCTCTAATAGGCCTTTTAACTATTTTTAGGGTTTATATATTCCCAAAATACTTTTGAAATCCAAACAATAATCTAAAAATATCTAAAGCATTCCAATATTTTTATAATGGAAGAGTACGCTCTTTCCGATTTTGAATAGGAAAATGTTTAAATATTTGAAAGGCATCAAATAAAATCTCAATAAATTATTCAAACTTAACTATTATTAAATGAATTAGGATTGGGTTTGAATATTTATTAAAGATATAAATAGAAAATCAAAATGAATATTTTGAACAAGTTACAAATCATAGTCAAAACTAGCTAAGCTCAAACAATTTAATTTAGTGATCTTTATTTTATTAACATTCCAAATTTTCGGAAGAGAGTGATGTTTGGAGATTGGGCTCCATGGCACTGCTTATCTTTACCTCTCCAACATTCCTTTGAGATTTCTCCTAACCAACTAATTTACTATATGAAAGCTTCTTTTTTTTGTTTCTCTCAATTGACACAACATATGAACTTCAAACTTTGGAGGTCAGCCAAACTTTAGAAATTAAGTGTGTAAACTTTTTTGGATATTTTTGTCCAACATAAATATACTAAATGAGATATTTTTTGAGTAAAAAGTTGTTTTAAGTATTTATGATGCGTGAAAAAAATCCAAAAGTTTATTCCCACATTGTAGTTAGAATTTTTTGTTATATTGCAAAGTTTGAAGTTCATATGTTGTTTTATTTAGGATAAACCAAAACATAAAGTGCCTGCACAGATCACTATGCAGAAAATGGGTGGCTAGATAGGGAGTGCCATGTAGCGTGAGGTCCACCACAACTTTCCCGTTGAAAAATTGTATTTTTTTGGGATGTTATAAATATTTTGCCATATGACTCTTTACTCTTTAGCTTTGCCACAAAATGATGGGCAACAACTTTCCCATTATATACATTGCATTAAGCCACAAACTAGCTAAACATGGTCTTACTTACAAAAAAATTACACAAAATTTGAAGTTAAAATTTAAAGTCTCTGAGTTCAGAGTCCAAATTTTTGTGTAAATTGATTTGTATGCTCATTAACTTTTCCAAATTGAAAGTTTATATATTTGTGTTGACTTATTTTACTTGTTTCACTCATTCAGGTTCTTGCCTTTCGTAGGGAGCGCGCAAAAGAAAGTGATTATAAGCTAACCACTAAGGATCCATACTGGGGGTAGGATGGATAGGGTAGGTGTAGAGACGGGGAAGAAAAAAGCTATTTATCTGGCACCTACTTATGGTCTCGGGCATAGCCAACATTCTCTAATGTATTTTCCGTACCCTAAATAATTAATTTTGCCGTCCAAAATTAACATGAGCATAAACGCAGAAGATATTAGAAAGTATGAAATAATTTTATTTGCTTTTGCAGAGAAATCTCATGGAGACGATTGGCCTACATGCTACAAAATCATTCGAGGGATTTGTCAGGGCTTGCGGTATCTCCACAACAAAAAATTAGTCATTTAGACTTGAAACCTGAAAATATTATGTTGGATGTTGACATGGAGGCCAAAATTACGGATTTTGGTCTATCAAGATTCCTAGATCAAGGGCAGTCCAAAATATTTACTCAACACATATGTGGAACACTGTAAGCTAAACATGCCTCTTGACATCTTAATAATTAAATTTTCTTTGTGCAAGGAGGTCAGTTTAAGTACCAAATCCATTCATGCAGGCGATATATTGCACCAGAAGTCATAGATAAAAGAGAATTATCGTTGAAGTCAGACATATATGCTTTGGGCATAATTATCATAGAATTATTAACTGGTATCAGCATGATAAGTCTCGAGAATGTAAGCGGAATTCGACTTAACCTGCTACTCAACTTTGTTATAGCATGTTAACTTTATGCATTTATGAATATATTTGCTGCAACAACCTGTGCTAGTTTACTACACCCCCACACCCGTCACAATATAAGTTTCCTTTTACTTCCCACAATTACCATGATGCAACTTTGTGCACTACTTGATTTTATTAATATGTTCTCGTGGGAATAAATAATCCTACAGTGGGGATCCCACCAAGTCCTACGTGGCAAGTGAGAAGTCCAAGGCAGTCAACAATAGTCCAAGATAATCGACAAAAGTTCAACCAACATGCCATGGTAAACAAATCAAAGAAGAGGAAAAGGAGGGCCACGCCCATGAAGAGAAGCACCTTATGGTGGAGGGATGAGATGGAGATTTCCCACAATTGGCCATAATTTGGCAGCCGGCCGTGGGAAGGAAATGGGAGAGGCTGGCAAGCACGCACATTCGACCATACCTTCCTTGACGCCTTCTTAATACAGGGTTAAGTTCCGATTCATCGAGGCAGCTGAACCTTTTAAAAAACATTACGTATAGTGACTTCCGCTATAAGGTAGTCTTATGCACCCTCGTTACTAGTGTTCTTGTCCATGCTACCAAGGGCAACCCCTAGTCAAACGTTGTTTCCAACTAAATGTATATTCTTACTTCTACTTAGAAATTTAATGATACATAACGAGAGGTTTTCAACTAATTAGTGCTAAAAGGTAAAGAAGATCAAATACACACTTTCTTGCACTACTTGTTTTGGTTCGTATGTAATTAAATATTACAGATATTTAAATTCTTGGTTTTACTAATCTAATGATACCATTAGCATGTAACTAATGCGAGGTTTTCAATTAATTAGTCAAATGTAAAAAAAAAAGTTTAAGAATAGTGTCCTATATGAACTCAATCGGGTAGTGTTACTCTCAAGTGTACTAGAAAGATGGGATATATATGCAGGGACTAGTCTACTCAAGATATTGTTTATAGAGACTGCATAATTTCTATAAGCAAACATATAGGGTCTTTTACATCTGTGTCCCTAACTCGAACCCACTACTCATATTTGCTTCTAAATTCGAAACATGCTCAAATTTGCCCCTCTGTCATCAAGTCACCTTATAGAAATGCCTTTACGTGCCATTACCGTCCGGTCAAAGGGCTTTGACCGTCTAGCGAATAGTAACATGGTAAACAGTAAATTTGAAAACAAAATCAAAAAATAGCAAAAATAGTAACTCGGTGACAATAGTTTTTTTTTTATTTTTTTGCTAATTTTTTCGAGTTTACTGTTCACCAGACGGTCAAAGCCCTTTGACCGGATGGTAACGGCACAGAAGGGCATTTATAAGGTAACTTAACGGCAGAGGGAAAAATTTGAGCATGCTTCAAAATTAGGGCAAAAATGAATAGGAGGTTCGAGTTAAGGACAGAAATGCAAATGGCCCAAACATATAAAGTAGGGTTTGTACATTGGGTTCAACCTGGGCATTATTTTCTCTCCTCCAAAAACGGCTTGCAATACCATTTACCTGATAAAAGGTATATTTAATTAGCATCTAGGTACTTGAAATATAAGCCTTTGGTCCTTAGGACGACATAAGGTACTCTACTTCACGAAATAGCATTTCTTTTGTTGGCTACCTTTTCCCCCACGAAATTTCAGTCAACTTACAACTACAAAATAGGTCTTAGGCTGGCCATTTTGAGCATTCTTAGGTGGGTTATCAGCCCACCATGGTAAAAGGTCACGGAACCCTCCACCCTCCTCCATATCCATGATCGACCTCGATCATCAGGTAAGCAACGTGTGACATTCTCCAGGTGATAGCGTGCCTCAGGTTGGTATCTTTTCCTGATGTTTTTCCATGATTTAATCTCTCCATATGTCTAAACATTCTCTGCATACCATCCATTCTTTTTATGACATATCATTCACCCAGTTTACATATATAATAGTTTGACAGCCAAAGTGTCACACCAACACTTCACAACTCCAATCCAGCACATCCATACATTCACACATGTATTAAAAACAAAATTTTTGCATCCCGCATGTTTTGTGATGAACATATATACATCTGTTTTCATACAATTCATCTCTTAACACTGAAAATACAAAAGAAAAGTGATTAACTTACTAAGTAAAGAAAAATGTGTTTTTTCTTGGTTACATTGTCTTCGTGAGTATATCCTTCTTGCCTCTTCATTCTGAATGTGAAGCAATGCCGAGCAAGAAGAAATGACACCCAAAGGAAAACGATACTTCCCCCTCGCCCGACCCGCTCTCACGAGTGCGGGGGAGGCGCCGGGGGAGGGGGGGGGGCTCGGCCGACCTCCTCCAGCCCCTCCCCTCCTCGGTCTCCTCCCCCACCACCACCGTAGCATGCCGCCGGGCAAAGCCCGGCCGACATCGACGACGACGGGACCTAACACCCTTCGCACTGCTTGCGCGGCAGAGCGGCGTTTACAGCCGTCCTGGCGATGTCGGCGACTGCTTCTGACATGCGGTGGGCTGGTGGGCGGCGGTGTAGCCCGTCGCAGCCGCGACGGCTTCATCCGGCTCCGGCCCGACTAGATCCTGCTCGTGGCGGCCTATGGCGCGGCGGATGTGCTTGCTGGAGTCGAGGTCGACATCTGGCATGGCGTGGCTCGGCCGATCTGACCTCCGACAGGGATGGTCGTGGGCGGTGCAGGTCAAGATGGGAGGTGGTTGTGCGGGCCGGGGGTCGGGGACGGTGGCAGCGGTGGCCAGGCTAGATCTGACCTCGTGGCGGCGTCGGCCGTGATCGGCTAGGGTTGCGGGCGACTGCCTCGACCGGGGTCGTCTCGGCTGGTCGGGTTGGCGATGCAGTGGTGGAGGTTCGACCCTCTCCTCCTGCTTCATGGGGTGCTCAGATATGTGGTTGGCGGTGCATCTGGCGGGTGGTGCACGGCTGCTCGACAAGCTCGTCTATGGCTGGCCACGGGGCCAGGGGTGCTCCGGAGAGATGGCAGGGGTTTCTATACGGGTCATACTGCCGCTGGGGATTGTGACGACGGCCCAGACCCGGTTCGATAAATGGCAAGGTGGCTATAGCGTGGCCAGCAGCCGCCGGTGGACTTCTCCTCCACCGCATCAACCGACTGGGCCTCTTTCTTGCCCAAAGGTGGCGCTTTGCCAGCAGTAGGGTTAATGAACCATTGTGTTGGTGGGGGATGGTCTTGGATGTCGGGGCGGCGACTCTGGTGGTGGTAGTGGGATCGTCGGCAGAGCCGTTTGCTCATGTGCTGCCCGGTGGCCATAGCCATGTGGGCGGCATGGTGGCCGGAGTGTGACGTTCGGTGACGGTGGTGCGACATTCGTCCCACTTTCCGGTGGTAGTGAGCTATGGCCGGGGTGAAAACCTATTTTGTCTTCGGGCAGTCCGGCTGCAGCGATCGACCCTTCTTGAAGGCGTCATACCCTTCTTGAAGGTGTCATCCCGGCTCTTTTCGTCCATCATGTATCCCCAAGGTAAACCCTGATCCTCGGATCGTGTGGTGGCACTCTGTTGTGACCTTCCTGAAGGCGCCGCCTTGGAGCTCATGGTTCGTCATATGCGGCATCGTCTCCTCACGGTGGCGTGTTCATGGTGGAGAACCCCGGTAGCTCTTGTAGTGGTAGGGGTGGTGTTGTTGCGCTCAACTCCCATGTATCTGGCCTTGGGTGTGTGCATGTGTTGGGGTGGTGTGTGTTTGTATCGGATTGTCGATGATTGTTGCTTTATATAAAGTGGGGCGAAAGCCTTTTTCGGTAGATGACACCTAGAACATCCAATAGCTCACGGATCGTCATATGCGGCTTCATCTCCTCACGGTGGCGTGTTCACGATGGAGGACCCCGGTAGCTCTTGTAGTGGTAGGGGGGTGGTGTTGCTGCGCTCAGCTCCTTTGTATCCGGCCTTGGGTATGTGTGTGTGTGTTGGGGTGGTGTGTGTTTGTATCGGATTGTTGATGATCGTTGCTTTATATATAAAGCGGGGCCAAAGCCTTTTAGGTGAATGACACCCAAAACATCCAATAGCTCAAATTATCTTAGCTTCCTTCCCAAAATATATAAATGTGCATAAGAAGGTATAAATAACGATATTTATATATTTATAGGCAGTTTATGTTACAGTTGTTTATATTTGCCCTAATCAAACCCACAGTACAGGAGGAATATACATGGTGGTGACCACCCTATACCTTAAGTACATTGTAACCAAGGGGAAATCAAATATCTCATTTGTGCTTCATTTATCTGGTCGAATAAAAGTCCTCATGCTAGCGATGAATGTACGTAGTTCTGAGTAGTATATTGATGAATTTTGTCATAGTAGTTAGCTAGGTGGTACATAGAAATGAGTAACCATAGTTCTCCATGCAACTGAATCATGGCATACCAAATGTCTACAAATAAGTATGTTGTATATTTAGTTTTATGTATGAGAGCTAGGTTTTGGTCCAATGATAGGGTCATAGTGTCACATCCCTGTCATGTGGCTTTTAATCCTCATCTGGGTGGGTTCTACCTTGATTATATTCTATGTCACCCCCTCCCTGCTAGTCATATAATTTTTTCTCTTGCATGTTCCAATATATATTTTGCCTGTCTAAACTTAATTTGCAGTGGGACGAGTCGTTAGACTTGCTAAACTGCCCAGGAGCGGAGATGTGTAACCAAATAGCTCACAATTGCACGGACACTAACAAAGATAACAGACCTACCATACATGAAGTAATTCGTGACTTGGACAGCATCATTCCAAAGTCTTTCACGAACCAGGTATGTTGGATTAATTCAACAGAGGGGTTCTCTTTAGACACGAAGATTTCTCTGTGCAAATCCGACCTGTGCAACAATTTTATATGCATCATTTGACGTGTAGTTCACACACATGCATCTTCCTGGCCGTGCTCAAATACTACTTGAATCTTGATACATGATGCAGGTCACCAGCACTGTCTTTCCTGGGACTGAGCTGCTCGATGTGTACCCCGGGGAGCTTAGGTTCCTCTTCGTGCCAAACGGGGTAGAGATGTCATGTCACCTGAGCATTACCAACAAGACAGATGGTGAAGTCTACAGTGCAATTACACCGAAAGATCTGGATATTTATGAAGATGGTAATGAATATTGTCTGCTTCCCATGTCGACAACAGTTGTCACAGTGCGTATGAAGGCGGTAAAGGAGCTTCCCTTGGACATGGTTGAGTGGGAGATAGTGATGTTTACCACGTGTCGTGATGCCCAAGCCATCAGTGAACATATGCCTACATCTTCCGATGATGAAGACATGCCCGTTGAAGATGTAATGAAGGAACTCCAAGAGTTATTTGGGGGCGACCTGCACCGGGCGGTATTGAAAGCTCTCGTCATTTTTGTCCATGACGATCTGATGGAGGCGCATACTACTCTAGGCCGGGAAAACAAATATATTCGAAATAATGGGATGGATGTGCATCCCACATGGCCATGGTGAGTAGATTATATGTATACTCCCTCCGAACGGGTTATATATTGGACACAGAGTTTTAGGTCTTGAATTTGAGTAGCAAAACATGTGTTATATGCCACAAAAAATATGTCTTTAGATTCACCGGCGAATGAAGCTTCTAAACATATATTTTTGTGGCATGTTACACATGTTTTGTTAGTAAAATTGAAGACCTAAAAACTCGTGGCCGAGTATTATAACTGTCTGGAGGGAGTATTATAAATCCAATTGAGTAGTGGACGTTTTTTAGTATATATTTAATATTTTTCTCTCTGATTAAATTTTCTCTTGTTCATGCACAGGATAGTAGTGGTCACTCATCACATGGTTTACATTTGGAACTGGCAAACCAATGAAGAAGTAGGACATTATAAGTCGCACATGGGACGTGTACGCTATTCGGTAGCTAAGTTTATTGCTCAAGAACAATGGGTTGTAATCGGGGATTCGGATGGGTCTATCCTTGTGCATACATGTCCCACAATGGACCTGGTTAAGGAATTCAATGCTCACGGTGATTGTGTCAGTTTATTGGCAGTTCACCCAACTCGTCCGTTCTTGCTGTCATGTTGTAATTCTCCCCTATCACTCAAGCTTTGGGATTGGAATCGCGACTGGTCTTGTACCAGAATATTTGATGTCAGGTCACCTTTGAGGGAAGTCATGTTTAACCCCAAGCATATTAGCACTTTCGCTACTCATGAAGATGGTGGTGTGATCAAGGTTTGTCTTCACTTATCGGCCTTTTGCTTCTTCATTTGCTCTCCTTGCATAGTACTTAAATAAAGAATCTAACTACTTAGTTCTTGTTCTTCTGGGATCATAAATTCAGTTATTCTTCTCTTGTTTAAAATATGTAGACGTGGAGAATTGGTCATCCCAGTCCCGTTGCCAAAATGCACAAGCTAGATGGCAAACCCTTGTGGCCTATCAATTGCTTCACCTATAGTGGTGATCAGCATTTCATTGCTACTATTCTTGGCAAGACCACATACGTAAGGGCCATGAACCAAATTGAAGAATTAATATAAAAATCAAATATATATAAACATGTCACTAATATGTGTACATATTTCTTGTTTTTTTGTTGGTTTGAATCAGATATTGGATTTGCAAAAAGAAGAATGTGTCCACACACTTTATTCTTCAGAAACTGAAGATAGAATTTACACAAACCATCATATTTCAGCAAGTGGGGAGAGTATTTTTGTTGTCGCTTGCCACCCAACACGTCCAGTATTAGTTACCGCTTCACAGAATGGGAGTATTCGTGTGTTGGATTCCACTACCTACAGGTATATAAATACATATGATTATATTTATTTATTTGCTCAAACACGACTGGTCGAGGTGCCTACATGTCTTTCTGTTGCCAACATGCATCTGATGGACTGAGTTCAGACCACTTCCCAATACTACTATTCTTGATTTTTAAGCATGCATATTTGGATTCAGTAAATTTGGGACTCTAAGTACCCCCTCCGTTTCTTTTTACTCCGTGTATAAGTTTTGTTTTTAGTTAAACTTCATAAAGTTTGACCAAAATTGTAAGAAAAAATATCAACATTTACAATATCATTAGATGCATCATGGAATTAATTTTCATATTTTATATCTTTAGTATTGTAGATGTCGATATATTTAATATAAATTTGGTAAAATGTTAAGAAGTTTGACTTGAGAAAAATCTTCTATGCGGAGTAAAAAGAATGGAGTGAGTATTGGTTACTTGCTTGCCTGCAAAAAAAATGTGTTAAATATTGGGTTTGAAATTTGAGCCATTTACTAAGATTGCCATTTTTCACCCAAACATATTTATCTTGGGAAGTAACATGTGCGAAGCTGAAAAAAAAAGACTATGAAAGGCTTATATTGTACATTAGATCTATATCAAGATCTAAGTGATTTTTGCATGTACTAATTAATTTATTCGGCCTTATATGTCCCTTGTGAAAATATCACTGTCCAAAAAATCTTCCGATTCAGCAGTTTATCATCTGATTTATCGCTACTCTTGGGTTGACCGGTAAGATTATGCCTTATCTTCACCGTTTATTGTTTGGGCTGATTTATCGCTATGACAAGCGCTTTATTGGGAATCTACCGATAAACCGGGCCTATTTTTAGCACTATGTTTGCAAAAACTATGTTTATTTACTTTTTTTGGACCTTATTACGCAATATGTACCGTTGTTCTATCTTGTTTGTCATTATACGAGGATTCAAAGGCTAGGAATCAAGGTAACACTTTTGTCCAATATTGTTTTTTGTGTTGAATATAGCATATTTAAGTGTTGGGAACCTTGGATTTGCAAAAAATGACCGATAAAATCAATTAATAGATCAATTTCCGATTAATCTCTAATCTCCCAGCTGATCGAGACGCTAACGATAAGCGATATCCTCAACATTGGAAAATATATCAATCTATCTCAAATATCTAGTTGTGATTTAACATTTTGGCAACCGAGGTGAGATCATTTTTAAGAAACATTCAGCTGAGCCAAAAAAAGTTAGCACAATCACATACTGATCTAAACACTCTTATATTTCTTTGTAGAGGATGCCTAACCTTAACGGACAGTCGGGTAGGTTTGACTAGGCTAAGCCGTGAGATAATACAACTGGTACCAACAATTCACCATTCCCATTACTACTAAAAAGGCTGTGTAACTCCATTGCATGTTGTTGGAGGTTGTTTTATATATAAAACGGGGCGAAAGCCTTTTTTGGCAACAACTAATGCTCCCTCCGTCTCATAATGTAAGACGTTTTTTAACACTATACTAGTATCAAAAAACGTCTTACATTATGGGATAGAGGCAGTAGATACCAGGGAGCAATGCCACCCCCCCCCCCCCCCCCCCAACTCGGTGCATGCTAGAAATTGAATTAGTATATACCTTAAACCCGGATGGAGTATATATACATCTTGTATCCTAATATTTCTATGGGAGAGTACAAACTATCCTTTATAAGAAAAGTATATATTAGATCTGTGTGAAAAATGTATATACTCCAGTTTCGCCGGTGTATACATTTTTAGGAGAAAGTATACTTTTTTCTTTTACATGAGTGTGTACTACTTCCTCCGTTTGAAATTATTCATCCAAGAAATGAATGTATCTAGATGTATTTTAGTTGTAGATACATTCATTTTTATGACAAATAATTCCGAACAGAGGGAGTACATTATTAGTGAATGAATCTATACTTCATTTTCATGAGAAGGTTTGTCGGCCACGCAGTACTGCGGCCACGTGTATCTCATCCTCCATGGTCGTGCCTCCATCAGTCGCATCTCGTCTCCGCCGCCGACCGCAACCCATCTCTACTGCCGACCACACCTCGTCTTCGCACTGGAGTACTTCGTCTGCCCGACATCACCGTCATGGTCCGTAACAAATGAGAGTAGTAGGTTATAGATGTATGCATCAACAAGAAGACTTCTTAGAGCATTTCCAAGGGAGGCACCCAAACCTTCCCCATATGCCCAGACGGAGTGTCCGATAAAAAGCTCCCCAACGGCGGTCCCAAACCTTCTCCATGTGACCGGACTGTCTGACCCTTCCTAAATCCAGCCCATACGTGGGCAGTATATAGGGATATCCGGACATGTTTCTCCATCTCCGCTAATCATATGTATGTGTCCGGACAATTTAGGGATAAACTGAGGAACACCATATTGAAGGGGAGGACACGTGTCCGCAGACAAATGAAGGGGCCAAATTTGAGGTTTATTGTTGAATATGCTCTTACATCTCTGATGGTGCTGTCATCAGCTTGCGGCTGGAGTTATCCATCTCAACACGTAGATCCATTGTGCGCCAATGGCTACCAGCCCGCCAATGACGACGACGGAGATGGTGTTGGCTAGTTGTACGAATGGATTAGTCAATGAGTGGCCAGCTATTACTTTGAACGGTGACTATCCGAGCGCTAGTCGTTGTATAGCATCATCGCTCCACGGGGTTCTGCCACATGTACTATACAATATTCCATGGTTGAGATTAAGCACAATATATGCCCAAACCTCAAGCACACAATCTCTTCTCCTTTGTTCTAGAATCTACTTTAGTTATTCATACTTGTACTTCTAAATGATTTTTCAACTTTATGATTTACAATGCACATATGCACAAACCTTAAAACACAAGCACTTCTCCGTTGTTCTAGAATCTTCTATACTTTAATTACCTAACCTTTTTATTCTAAATGAATTACCATTTCTTTTTTACTTTATGATTTACAATGCATGATGTGCACAAATCTCACATCACATGCTCTTGTCATTTGTTCTAGACTCTTCCATATTTTAATATCCTCAAAAAGAATTTCCATTCACTTCTACTTCTTCTTCAAGGCTATGATAGCACATTCATAAGTTCAATTTTTCTTTGAAGATACAATATAAGCAACTCAAAACTGCAATACGATTTACCTACCGACAAATGTGCTAGATATATTCCACATGAATTTCATGTACTATTATACCATGTAGTCTTCGAATGTTTCGTAGTTATAATAATATTTTCAATGGATGAACCATGAGAATTAAATCTACATGTTTGTCATGCATATGACTCCAAACCTACATGTTTTGTGTTCATGTGTTATGTCGACATTGATTCATACTTTGGTTATCTGAGCTCCTACTTGCAATGCACATGTAGCATACTAGTATGAAATGATGGATAAACGGGCATCCATTCTGCGTTCCTGTAGCATGTCTGCATGGTGAGTTTTGGAACTAACCATGTGTTTCCGGCATTTACAGGCTTAAGAAGGCCTATGATAATTTGGGAAAGAATCCTATACATGTCGGGTTTACAGGCTCAAGCAGGTAAATATTTCCCATTTACCTTTCTTTATCCTATTAACAGCATTGCTTCTATCAAATAATAAATTTTGATGTACAAATAAAGGGACACTAAGTGGAAAAAAATTTCCCAAAAAAAAGAAGTGGAGAAAACTTCACTCTTAACCTCGTTAGACACACATAAGCTGTAAGGTACGTGTGTAGCCTCAACCATGGGCACAAAGTCAATATTGAACAAGTACATTGCCCGCATAAGTTGTATCATACTCCCCAGTTCCTAAATATAAGTCTTTTTAGAGATTCCAAATATGGACTAGATATGAAGCGAAATGAGTAAATCCACTCTAAAATATGTCTATATACATCCATATGTAGTTCGTATTGAAATCTCTAAAAGGACTTATATATAGAAACGGAGTAGGTATATATCTAAGAATCTGGAGAAATTTGTGTATTATGCACGTAGTACCTAAACAGTTGTAATTTAGATATATAGAACTATAAAAGGGCATTTAGAGCAACTCCAACGGGCCGACCCAAACGGACGGCGCTTTTGTCTGCTTTTTGTCCGTTTGGGTCGGCCGCCCGCCCGGCGTCCGCCCTCTTTTAGATTTGGGTCGGCAGCGCGCCCAACGTGCAGACGCATTTCATGACCGCTCACGCTTTTAGATCATGCCAGCGGCCATGTCGTCGCCCTGGTATTGGCGCTGCAGCGCGCGGGAAAGGTTTGCGCGCGTAGGGGAAAATCGGGCTAGCGTGCGCTGGCTTTGGCGCTCCAGAGCACGGGAAAGGTTCGCACGCTTGTTTTGGCGCGCTGCGGCCGGCGCTCGTTATAAGAAGGCGCTCCTGCACACTCAGTCCGCCGCCCACTCGTCTCGCCCCCTCTCACTAGCCTCGCCGCCTCTGCACCACCATGTCGATGCGCCACCTCGGCACTTCAGATTTTTGCGGAGTCCGCGAGCGCCCCTCTGTCGCCTTCTCCACCGAGATCTTGTTTGGCGAGAAATGTCTCATCCTCGGCACCTACGACACCGCAGAGCAGGCGGCCCGCGCGTACAACACGGAGGCGTGGTGCCTCCGGCGACCTAGTCGGGAGATGATTTTTCCCGACGTGTCGAGCCAGCGGGCGCAGGATCTGGCGCCTCTCCCGCGGCTTTTCACCAACGAGCATCGTTGCGTCCATCGGAGGCGGCAGCGTCGCCTCGCCATTGCCGAGATGGACGTGCAAGCCTTGGTGGTGTGGCGCAAACGCTTCCCGCACGACATCGTCGACGAATGTCAGTTTTATGAGCAAAGGAGGACGGAGAGGAAGGCGAGGAGGACGGAGCGAGCCACCTATCGGGAGGACATGCGTGCGCGGAAGCAGGCCGCTCAACTGATACTGAAGCTGCAAGAAACATCAGGGTGGGACTTCAAAGACGAGCAGGCTGCTGACGCCTACATATAGATGTCGGAGGAGGACATTACCGAGTCAGAGTTGGAAAGCGACGAGTAGTTGATCTTTTCTTTTATCTGTATACGCAAGAACTATCTATGTATCTCTTTTCATCGGAAAAAGATGGCCGGTGGCGTCGGCGACGAAGCAGGCGATGGAGAGTGTGCGCGCGCGGGGAGGAAAGCGGACGAGCACGCGCGTCCGTTTGGGTCGGCGCGTTGGGCAGACTTTTTTGTCCGTGCCGATCCAAACAAACGGCGGCGGACGAAATGGGTCGCCCCATTGGAGTTGCTCTTAGTAAAGCATATAGAATGTTCAGAGCCGTCGTAATTGACCTCCTAGTTTCCAGCTCTATTATGTTTTTAGTACTATATTTTTTTTTTGCACTTTTTGAACTTCTAACGCAAAACGTATGAATTGTGTAGACTCGTGATCGGATACAGAAACGGAACAATATCGGTAATCGATATGGATCTGGAATAGTTGTCAGAGTTCAAGGACACGTAGACAGTGTTTCCAGCTAGTAATATATCTCTTGGAATTACCTCTCATCAATTCAAGATCAAATGTTCATTTTTCAAATAAGTGTATTTGCTGGAACTGGCTAGCCTAATTACTGTGCAATATCTCTGCCCCTGGCCCTGATGTTTTATACGACGTACATTGTAAAGCTCATTGTATTACATTGATGGCATTTGTAGAATCTGATACGTTTCGTATTACGACCGAATGCGATACTAAACGAACCAATCTGTGGTTGGATAGTTAGAAGGACAGTGATATCCTCTGCCCATCAGAGTTCAAGTCGTAGACTCGACATTGGTGCTCGCATTTTTTTGAATTTATTCTAAGCCTTCCGGCGATGTGGGTTCAGGAGAAGACGTTCCTGTCGACTACGAATACGTCTGGGGTAACTTCGTTAATTTCAAGATGACGTGCCGGCTCAATCTCTCAGAGGTGCTCATAGGGATAGGGTGTGTGTGCGCGCGCGTTTATAGAGTGAGTTTATGCTCGTGGATGCGAGCAACTTCGGTTGTATTGTGTTCAAAAAATGCAATCCTAAAGAAATTCTCAATACTTCAAAGAGACGTCTACCAGAGTGAATTGCAGAAAACCATCACATTGACGCCTAGATTTGCAGAAAACAACTGGTTTACGTATTTCTGCCAGAAACTACTAATTCTTGGCTTAATCTTTGAAAAAACACACTAATTGACGGTTTTATCGTTTCGATGATGATTATGACAGATGGAGCCTGCTGTGTACTGATGTGGCGTAACGGTTCTTGATAAACGACATTAGACAAGGTCTTTTTGCCAAAAACTCCTCCCCTTTCTAAAAAAATGAAAATCTCTCTCCCTGATCCAGATCGGGATCCAAATCTCTCTCGCTCCCGATTGATGCCCAGCTCGTTCTTCTCTGTCCCTCGTTCTCCCGGTGGATGCCCCGACGTGTTCGCTGGCTTCGAGGACCTCGGACGCTGCGAAGAGCCTGGCCACCCTAGCCCCGCCGCTTGTGCCCCTTCCCGGTGTGAGCCGTGCGCACCGCCGCGAGCTGCACGCCGCACGTCCTCGCTGCCGTGGTCGTCGGGGCGAAGGACGGAAGGCCGCGCCAGTTCGGCTCTCGAGCAGGTCATGTCCTCCCCCGTGGCCGAGAATAAAAGCAGCGCTGCATCATGGTGCGGCAAGAGCATGCTCGAGTCGGCAGGCACCCAGCCGCCAGGCCGTCATCTGACTCCTTCGAGCCGATGCAGCCGTGGAGCTCGAGCAAGGACAGCGGCAGCGCAATGGCGGAAGCGTGGACCTGCTCATCGCCGGTGGCCAGCTAGCTTTCGCTGCAGGCGTGGCGGCTAGCCGCCGGCAGGTTGCAGCGCGCGGGCATACGCAGTTCTCCTCGCCCAGCCTGGTGCTCGACCTCGATCCCGGCGAGGTCCATCCGCCGCTCCAAGCCGGCGACGAAAGCCCATGGGCGCCTTGCCGGAGGTTCTGTTCATGTGGGGCTAATTGCGTTTTCACTTTATGGTTGAGGGGTGTGTATGTAAAATTCCAGAGACTACTTTGTAATATTAGACCAAACGCCATCTAACGCGAGCCATTACACCACGTCATCAAATACAGGCTCCACATGTCATAATCGAGGTTAAAATGTCCAAAGCGATCGGTTAGTGTTTTTTGCAAAAGGTTAAGCCGAGAATTAGTGGTTTCTGCCATAAATTCATAAACTTGTTTTTTGCAAACCTATGCGTCAATGTGGTGGTTTTTTGCAATTCACTCCGTCTAAGGACAAGAACACATTTTCCCCCTGGGAACCAAAGTCGTCATTGTGTTCTCTGGTTGAGCTAAGACACATTTCTAGTTCTATGAGATGCATTCACAACGAGACACGAACATGCGAACACAACAAATTATGTGAGCAAATTCATCACAGATCAATCAGCAGCCGCTAGACAAGGCTGGGTACATACTAAATGTTGCATCGGAGAATGAGCGAACAATAACAGAGACTTGATTTCAAAGTATTATCATGAATTGCTTATCATGGCCAATGAACAAAACGGCTCTCTCCCCTGCAAATAGCAGATCTGATTGCGCAAAAAGGAAAAGGAAAAAGTATATTTTTCGTCCCTCGACTTTCTCAATAGTTTAGAAATAGTCCCTCAACTATAAAACCAGCAAAACATAGTCTCTCAACTGTTAATACCGGATACTTTTCGTCCCTCGAGCCACTCTGAGTGGTTTTGGGCTGAGGTGGATTCCGGGTGGCCAAGCTTTTATTGTTGTGCATGCCGCTCACACGGGTTATGCTGCTGCCGCTGGCCATGTGAGCGCGCAGCCACCACGTCCCGCCGGAGCTGCAGCTGCACTCCTCTGCATGCAGCAAGACGTTCCCGTCATATCAAGCTAGAGCCACAAGGCCAGCCACGATTGAGCTAATGACTGCGCCATCCCATGGCCACTCGAAATTACACTCCCACGTTGCCTAAATGCCGCAGCACTGTGGCGAGCTAGCTACTACTACTCCCTCCGTCCGGAAATACTTGTCATCAAAATTAATAAAAGGGGATGTATCTAGATGTATTTTAGTTCTAGATACATTTCTTTTTGTTTATTTTGATGACAAGTATTTTCGGACGGAGGGAGTACTTGTTAGTATAATCTTGAGTTTGAGTTAGATGCAAAGCTAGTCCACATGCCTAAATGTCCAACTACATGATGTACCTACTGTTTGTGAATCCTGAGATGCTAATGCCAGGCACCAGACGAGACCTTTTCACATCTGCCTATAAAGAACTGCAGGGTATCACTATCAAGGGAGACAACAAGTCACCGCTGGCCGAAAGAGAGCTTACACAGAGGATAATTGTTTTGCTGGATGGTGGAGGATCCCCTGACGATGATTCCCAACAAGAAGGCATTATCCATGATGCTCGGACTATTTCCAAAGGGTTATTGGGTCTGTCTGAAGAGAAGATGTGGGATGTGATCCAAGGCGTGTGGGTGGAGATGCTGTGCTTCTCAGCCGCTAGATGCCGAGGATACCTGCATGCCAAGGGTCTGGCCACGGGCGTAGAGTACCTACCGAGTGGTGAGCCAGCCTCTCACTCGGAGGTTTAGCTGCAATCCAGTACTCGCCTAAGTTTAAAAGGTCCTACCAAACGGTACGGGTCGGCCACGACCCTCCCCCCCCCCCCCCCCCCCCGGGCTGCACCGAAAAAGGACGAGATTGTGGGAGCAATCTTCCCGCTCGAGGGCTTAGCTGTAGTCCAGTACTCGCCTAAGTTTGTACCGAGTGGTGAGCAATCCTCCCACTCGGAGGCTTAGCTGCAGTCCAGTACTCGCCTAAGTTTGTAAAATCCTACCGAGTGGTGAGCAATCCTCCCACTCGGAGGCTTAGCTGCAGTCCAGTACTCGCCTAAGTTTGAAAAATCCTACCGAGTGGTGAGCAATCCTCCCACTCGGGGGCTTATAGCTGCAGTCCAGTACTCGCCTAAGTTTGAAAATCCTACCGAGTGGTGAGTAATCCCCCCACTCGGGGGCTTAGCTGCAGTCCAGTACTCGCCTAAGTTTGAAAAATCGTCCCGAGTGAAAACTGATCTTCTCGCTCGGGGACTTAGCCATACGCTCCGTCTTAATCCACAAGGACAGCAAAGTGTAGGTCGACCACGACCCCCCACTTCAGAGATGCACCATCAAGAAGAAGGACGAGATTGAGCGTGTCGCCAAGGCGAGCCACCTTTAGGAAAGTCAAGACCATTGCTGAGTGCCTTGCTGATGAGCTGATCAATGCTGCTCAAGGCTCGTCCAACTGGTCGACTGCTGATTCTTCTTCAGAAGCTGCATCGAACGAACAGAAACCAATCCGAGAGAAGAACGAGTTTCACTCGAAGATAAACGCAAGATATTCAAAGATAAATCCAAAGGTCCCTAACCGCAGATTAAAGTACTGGGGCGTCAGGCCCGAAGGAGTTTTAACGATTACAAAATCACTCGGCATTCCGAGGCAAATAAAGGTGAAGCATAATGTTTTTCAGTCACTCGGCGGGAGAAGGACTGGCTGGATCGCAGAAGCTGTTAAGGTCGATGCTATCGGCAATACGAGTGGCTGCCTCGAGGAAGGTGTCCATGAAGGACTGGAAGGAGTGCTTCTTAGTATTCTCTACCTTGAGGGCCGCCAGCTTGTCTTCTTTAGCCTCCTTGCAGTGTACTCGAACCAATGATAAGGCGACATCAGCACCACAACGAGCAGAGGACTTCTTCCACTCTTGCACTCGGCCAGGAATATGATTGAGTCGAGTCATCAGCGACTCGAGGTCTTGAGAGAGTTTCGCCCGAGGCCAGATTTTGGCGTTCGCTCGAGTCATCGCCGCCTTTAGTCAAGCCAGATAAGCAACTGCGCCGTCCAAGCGTGATTCCAATCGCAGCAGGTTCATCGCAACGTCATCTTTCACGGGACAATTGATGGGGTCGAGACCTGTCTCGACCCGCCCGGTTTCAGCTTCAAAGTCCTGACAAAGTTCTGTTCCATCGCGAAAAACAATGAGTCGACAATAGTACAACAAACTTCAGTCGACGACAATTAACCAGTCAAATGACCATACCTTCAAGCGTGAGGACTAATTTCGCGGCAAGTTGTTCCAGATAGGACTCTAGCTTGTCTGTCTTGGTTCTGAGGCCGCCAACTTCAGTGGTCAGGTTCTCCATGTCCTTCTTCAGTTGCTCGACTTCTCGATTAGCTTCCGAGATGGCAGTCTTCAACTTCGCGTTCTCCTCCTCCAATTTGCCGACTGAAGCCAGCTTCTGGTTCGCAAGCGTCGTCTTCTCACGTGCTTCCTTCTGAGAAGCAGCAAGGTCAAGGTCCTTCTTCTCCAAAGCCTTCTCCATTCTCTCTAAATAAACAATACTCTTCAGATGAGCCTGAAGTTGGCGGTTTTCACTACTCACATCTGCTTGTGTGAAGTCACTCGATTCAAAGAGACTGAAAGAAAAAGTGGTGGAAAGTGCGAGCTGCTAAGCAGACAAGACAGTCGAATGGTTACCTCCCATGATGGTCGTCTCTTGTTGAGCAGTCTTGAGATTCTTCTTTGCGAGTTCAAGGTCAAGTTCAGCGCTGATATGCTTCTTCTTTAACTCGGAAAGTCGAGCTCCAAGATCACAAGACCTCTGCAGTCAGCAAGAGAGATATGTCAGTCGGCAAAAATAAGAGACAGTGACAGTCAAAAGTTACTCTAAGACTACTGCCGAATCAAATATTCAACAGTAGTCTCGGGGACTACACCCAGTGGATGCACTTAGCATGCCCCCACTGGTTCAGATCAATACTCAGCAGGGCCTGCCCAAAGTGAGTCCAAAAAAAAGAGGGTATATTCTAAGACCTTAGTCGACTGCCAGCAGTCGACCGTGGTCTCGGGGACTACACCCAGTGGGTGCACTCGGCGTGCCCCCACTGATCCAGACAGTTTACTGAGATTCAACTCGAGTCGAGTGGAGTGAAAGATTTCCTAAGCTCCAAACAAAGGCACACCCCAGTGGGTGATCGGATATAAAACAACATTCAAAAGTTCACTCAGAGTTTTGCTGACCTGAACATTGGTCTGAAGGACAGTGCTGGCGTTGTAAGCCACCTGACTAGCCTCATGCATCACCTTCACCTACTCCATGACAAGGTTCACCTGGCGAAGAGCTGCCCTGGCGGCACTCGACGAGTCATCTGGGGTCTGATACGCGGCAACGAGTGATGGCTCCAAGGCAGTCGAAGCAGTTACTGGGTCAGACGCGTGGGGTTGCACTGGAGCGGTAGGAGTCTGTGCAGTCGATCCCGACGGGCGATCAGTCGTCAGCGGGCTGGCGAATGTGACGTTGGTCCGAGCCGGCTCTCCAGAACGCTCGACCACTGCCTCAAGCGCCGGCGTCGACTAAGGGACTTGAATTTCAAGCCTCCTCCTGCTTGAGCCTCCACTCTTCTTCCTCCTCTCCTGTAGAGGCGCTTCTTCTTCTTCTTCATCAGGGAGCACGACGATCTCTTGCGGAACTACAGAAAGGGAGAAACATCAGAAATTCAGCCGATTGACGACTCACTTGACTAAATGAAACCTGGCCGAACAGACTTACCAGCCCGAGAGGTGGCCTCCTCGTCTCCTGGTGCCTTATCGATATCCATGTCAGTAGCAGCGGAGGTGGGGCTAGAAAGATACATGATCCAATTGGTCAGAACAAAAATTTCAGTTGGACTGCATAAACACAAGTGTGATACTCACCCCGAAGCCACAGGGACGTCCATCTTGATTCGCGGCAAAGTCTTCCGAGCCTTGGGAGGACCAACCTTGGGCTTCTTGGCCACCATCTCCGTCGGCTCCGGAGTCGACGTCCGAGTGCGCTTCTGAGCATGGGTACTCGGAGCCACATTCTTCCCGTGCCTGCATGCCGGGTCATGTTGCTGCTTGGATCGGCGCTCGGAACGTGGCGGCGAGTCGACTTCTTCCTCGTCGTCCGATTCCTCGCTCTCCTCCTCCTCCTCCTCTTCATCCGAAGACTCTCAGTCGCCACTCTCTTCTGCGCTGGCCTCTCCCTCCTGGCCCTGCTCTAGAGCTTGTTCACCGTTGGGCATCGAATACATCTCAGTAAAAACCTACAAGACAAAAAATTGAGTAAAAGTAAGTCGACATCAAGTACAGTCGGAACATATACGCCAGGTAGTTGGAATAAAAGAGCATACCTTGTCGGGCGGATTGTCGTCTCTGAAGGGGATGACTCGCCTGGATCCCCTGGGGTTGTCCTGATTGCTTGTGATACTCTTCAACCACATAGCTACGGTCTTGGACGACACTTCCTCTGGGTGGACCCGAGTGGTGTCTTCAGGTCCGAAATACAACCACATAGGATGATCATGAGCCTGAAGAGGCTGGATGCATCGACTGAGGAACACTTCCAGCAGGTCCAGGCCGGTGACACCCTCATTGATAAGTTGGACCACTTTCTCCACCAACATCTTCATCTCCACATTCTCAGCTGTTGTCACTTTGAGTGGAGAAGGAGTCTGGACACGGTCGAATGTGAAGTGGGGAAGGCCAGTCGACTGACCTAGAGCTGCGACGTCCTGGCAGTAGAACCAGGTCGACTGCCAGCCTCTAACCGATACAGGGAGAGTCATAGCAGGGAAAGAACTCCTATGCCTTTTCTGAATACCTAAACCCCCACACATCTAGATGACATGGGTCTTTGAGTCACTCGACTTTGCTTTTTTGACCGACTAGGATCGGATGGTGAATATATGTTTGAAAAGACCCCAATGCGGTCGACACCCCAAGAAGTTTTCACACATCGACACGAACGTGGCCAGGTACGTGATGGTGTTGGGAGAAAAATGGTGGAGTTGAGCACCGAAGAAATTTAGGAATCCCCGGAAAAAGGGGTGCGGAGGGAGCGAAAAACCCCGGTCGACGTGGGTGGCGAGCAATACACACTCACCTGGTCGAGGCTGCGGCTCCATCTCCCCTTCCGGCAGCCTTGCCACTCCCTTGGCGATCAGTCCAGACTCCGCCAGCTTGTCCAAATCTTCTTGCCGAAGTGAAGACCGGATCCAATCGCCCTGGATCCAGCCCGGTGGCAGCCCCGCTCGCGATGACGACCCGCGGTTCTGCTTCTTGCCTTTCGCCGCCCCCGTCGCCTTCTTTGCACGCTCTAGCGCCACCGTCTTGACCTTCACCATGGCGGCAGAGCGGCAGCGTCGAGAGCAGAAGAGTTGGGCGCGGTGGAGAAGCGGAGGAAGAAGGAGGAGAAACAGGCGTGCACAGTGCAGACGCCTCGGCCCCGTCGCCTTATAAAAGGTTGCTTCCGAGTGGCTGACGCGTGGGACCAGACAATCCTGTCAAATCCCGCAACAGTCGCGCGCAACGTACGTGGCGAAAAAGGCGGCACGGAAATCGAGGCATCACTGTTTATCCGCTCCGCCCGCTTCGGCGCTCCCCGTCCCGCGCGCTTCCCTGAAATTTCATATCCCGCGAAATCCGGGATACACAGCAGTCAATCGCGCCCGAGATCCCGCACTCTAATACAGCACTCGGCAGACGATGCCACAAGTTCAGTCGACGACTCTCTGAATGGATCAAGGCGGCTGAGTCGATGCTGAAGTACCAACGTGAATTTTCCATCTTGCAGAAAATGCTTGCGAAGGTGCAAAGCTCAGAACAAGTTCAACTTCAACCTACTTTCCACTCGAACCTTAATCTATTCGGGGGCTACTGATGAGAATACAGACCTAAGGTAGGGTCATAGGCCCAGTCGAAGACGTCGAGTGCAATCCACTCGACAGTCATGTCACTCGGGAGTCCTCCTACCTACTGTCACTCGACCTACCGAAGACCAGGAGTCACTCAGCATTACAACGGGCAGGCGTTCACTCCGTAGTCTTTAAGGTCATTAACAACACTTAAGGCTGGCGTTACCAGTAACGCCCCCACTTTATGTACATTAAGTCCCTTGTAATGGAGGGCAGTGGGGGTCCTGGCGTACTCTATATAAGCCACCCAAGGGTTCGCACCCCCTGTAACATCACACATATAATCCAATCGACCGCCTCCGGGCACCGAGACGTAGGGCTGTTACTTCCACCGAGAAGGGTCTGAAATCGTAAACCTCGTGCGTAGAGGAGCGCGCATGGATGTCTCTCTTGTTCTCATGCTCATATAAGTGGGGAAAGAACCTCCCCTATAAGGAGGTCCAACTCCCAATAAACTAGCAATGTGGGACTAAACTTTAATAGCATCTCTTGCCTTGCACAAATGGGCTAAGTGGGCCTTTAAGATTTATTATGAGTTTCTGAAATAGTTATTGGGCCATCCCAAAATAGACTAAATTCCAGTATGTAAACCCGTAATGGATTGCAAACCACACAGGTACCTTCTTCGAAGGCGCTTGATGGCAGGGAGAGTAGTATGGCTGCGGTATTGGCATCCTTTTAACAGCCGGGTCTTTGTATGCAGCTTATATCGGTTGGGAGGCAAAAGTTCGGTGCAGAGTCTGGGCTGCTCAAGGGGCTGATATCATAATGTTCCCTCCACCATCATAATCCCCCACGTGAGGGTCCAAGACATTATCTTTGCTTCCTTGCCTTCATGCCAACTGCAATTCTGGTTTCTTTCGTGTGCTTGTATCCTATTTGTCTAGGTGAATTAATGTATATCCTTCAAAATCGGAAGAATGATATTATGTGAACCTCTGTGAGATCTACAACCACCAAGCAGGTATGGACATCGCCTCTCTTCCTCCTAGCCCTTCTAAGTTGCTGAACAAACTTGCAATGGATTAGCAACTGGACAGCATGAACCACGTGATACATGTGGTAAGCAATCCAAACAATTAAAAAAAAAAACAATTCAAACAACTTGACAGCATGAAAGTTAACGGGCATAGATGCCGCGTGGTATTTACCTTGCAAGCATCCCTTCAGGCATATACTGCATACTAAATATATGTCATCGAAATTCAGTTTGATACCTGGAATTTGCAAAGTTGTCCATAAGATATTCAGCTCAATGCTTTTTGTGGACATGACTAATTTTGAATTATCTCTCTCAAGGGCATGGCTATCAAATCCGGTGTGCAGGCTGCATGCGGCATTGGCATCCTCTTAACAGCCGAGTCTTTGTATGCAGCTTGTATCGGTTGGGAGGTAAAAATTCGGTGCAGAGTCTGGGCTGCTCAAGGGCATTGCTATCAAATCCGGTGTGCAGGCCAAGAATGTAGCTATTAATCAGTATCTCCTAGCTAACTGCACAAGCTAAGGAGCATCTTATGATGACATACTTCATTAATAAGGTTTCCAGAATAAATGGACCTGGCGGATATGCAGTGCCTGTGAAATATTTATCGGTGCTACTGCTTTACCATTTTGGTCAAAATATCATGTACTTAGTAGTACCTGTCACCTCTTGAATATTATTATATCAAGGTTAGCATGTTGTAAAAAATGTTTTCATGCTCAGTAGAAAATGTTCCGTCGCTGCGACGGTGCAAAGAAACTGAGGGAAAGGCGTGATCATATAGTTCTGACGGTGTGTTCAATAGTGCAAACAAATGTGTTAGAGTAAGCTCATAAAGAATTTTCCATCGCGACGCCGCAAAGAAAAAAGGACAGTGCAAAACTGAAAATGCCCTTGTGGTACTGGTGATCCACGGACATGGCACGAACATGCATTGGTAATCAACAAGAAAGGGTACTGGAAGTCTGGAACACATATAAAGGCAAACAGAGCAATAAGAAACAGGGAGGGATTAGCACCCAAAAATGTCATTGCGAGCGAGATGATATTTCCGAGTGGCATCGCTGCCCTGGTAACGGACGGGTTGGCCTTCGGCATGTTCCCCAGTGACGCAAGATGATTTTTCCCCAGTGGCACCGATGGCATCGCGGCCTTATTTTGATGGACCAGCAGGTTGCTCTGGTCCAGTGGTCCCCCTGCAAGTTTTATGGCAACATCTCGATCCCAGTGAAATACAATACGGGGCAGACACCCTGCTGCCAGACCCTTGGCATGCAGCCTTGCCTGCGTTTGTGGTAGCAGCACTCTGACATTTCACACTTTCTTCGGTTACCCGGTGCCATGGCCCCAGTACCCGCCTCACAAGATATACTTGTCCTAGAAATTGATAAAATGGATGTATCTATAACTAAAATAAATCTAGATACAACCATTTTTAGGACAAGTATTTCGGACGGAGGGAGTACTTGTGTGGTTCACAGGAGTCATTAAGTGCACGCGTGACGGGTTACACGCAAGCTGTGGTGTATCAAATGCTGATCCACATTCCTGTTCTCCTTCCCAGTGAATTCATCAGGCGTCTGTTGTTTTTCCTCTACAAGGGTATGATAATCAAAGTGCATTCATCACGCTGCATATCCCATTATCCCAATAGCATGAAAAAGAAAGAAAAGTTGTGATGCTCACCAGTTTTTAGCAACTGATTTCACATATTAGCCCATATATAGCGGGTGCAAAACCGGCGTCAACCGAACCTTCTGTTCTAGTTCTTCCCTATCTCAACACAAAATTCAAGCCCAGTTTTCAACGTTATATAGCTCACAAATGAGGCGAAGTTGTAACTCAGAATTTCAGATACAGTACATTATACGAACAACCGGTCAAATGCAGTACATACAATGCATCACACCATGCGCCACTTTGAAAATAGAAAAACTAACACCACGCCGTTGTAATTAGGCACAAAACAGGTTTCTATACTTAAGGATGGTAAACATGCATTGTCAGACTTTACTGGTGTTGCTTGAGAGAGAGGAGCGTCTTGAATATGCCCACTAGAACACCAACTGCAGAGAAGACTGCCACAATGGTTCTGAAGTTGTTGTAGATGAACTTGTGCACCTTGATCCGCATCCACCTTTTGACTTTGTAGCTTTCAATGCGGGTCATGATGCGGAAGTAGGAGGGGCCGCCATGAAGGTCCTTGCTAAGGCTCTTGAACAACTCGAGGATCTCTTTGTTTGTGAGGTCTCCTTCCACAAGATGGTTCCTTCGCAGCTCATGCACATCCTCCTCCCGGTCCATGAGCATTGAAAGGAGGGCGATGTATGAGCAGACGGCCATCCCTTCATCATCATGTATATCACTTGCGGCCGTGCATATCTCAAAAGCCGCCATGTTTACAAGACAACATGCTTGTGTACTGCTTAGCAGCAGTGGGGTCAAGAAAAGCTCGCCAAAGAGGGGTCCTTTGCGGATGCCGAGTTCTGTCAAATTTCTTGTCTTGTTGTCTTTGAGCTTTATGCCAATTTCTGCAAGCTCAATGGCACTTGTACATATTGACATTGAACTGAGTCTTTTCCTGGACTTCAAATGGATCAATCTTAAAAATACATGAATAATGCAAGTTATATTGCAGGCTATTCTGGGCTTCTTTCTGACTTGGATGGTCGTCTTGGTGCTTATTTTGTAGAATCGGAGGAGACCAAGGAGATGAGGCGGCCTACACTTGTATTGATCAAAGTCTGATAGGATTTCTTTTCTGGTACGAAGGACACGGTTTGTAAAACCATTTCCAAGAATTGAAATTGCCGTCTTCAGTTGCACGGACAAAGACCTAAAGTTGAGGAGGGTTTCCACAACCAGCCAGGGGAGTTGGTTCTCTAGCAACATAACATCACTATAGAGATGATCACCATTGGAGCAAAAAGCCCATATCAACTCTGGACCTGGAGTATTTTCCTTGTCCCAATAAGTCAAAAACTCCAACAAGAAACAACCATCATAGAACATCATGGCCGCAAAGTCAGCGCATGTGATACCTGTCACCGCGTCATCAGCGTAGAGCCAGCGGGACAGCCCCATAGATCTTGTCAACTGAGTAGCCTGACACGCTAACAAAGTGGTAGGCGGCCAGGTGCTTCACCTTCTCCATCTGCCGGAGGTGGTGTGAGCCGTGGTGGTAAGGGCCGATGGCCACGACCCTTGGCACGATGTACTGGCTGCCCAGGCCGCGTAGGCTTGCAGGAAACCTATGCATCTTCTCTTCTCTCTTGTCGAAATCAACCTTAAACTCTTCTGCTGCCTTCCTCAAGTACTCCTCAGTTGGATCCGGAGCTGGTAATGCTTCAGCAGAGTGCATGCCCTCATCAATTCGCTCGCCGCTACAGCTATGAATGTCACGCACATCTGCGACCTTCAACTTATCTTGAGCTGCCTTCTTCAGGTAGTACTCCTCAACCGGAGCAGAGGCTGCTTCTGCTGAGTCCATGTCACCTACAGTCGAATCAACTTGCTGGACGTTACGGCTGCAAGTATCACAACAGAACAGATACGTTATCTCAGGGGACAAATCAACTTGCTAGAGCCAGCGCAGTTTCCAAACTGGAAAAACAAAAATGCATAATGCCGTTCTGTCTATATTCTGAATCTAAACGACAGGATACTACCGCAAATTGGATTAGCTTTTCCACTCCGTGGAATCAACAACTCTTTAGTCAGTCACAAAGGTTAACATGGTGAGCTCACCCATGCCGATCACCCTTTGGCTGAAACTTTGTAAATCTGAGTCACCTAAAATTGCACTTTTCATATCATGCAAAAAAAAAAGTCTAAAAAAAAAGTCTAGTGTAAATTTAGTGCAAGTTGTAATCCGTAGTTTAAATACAAAGTTGAGATGTAGATCGCCAGATGTTGATCCAGAGCCTTAAAGAAGTGACTGAGATATATAAATATCACAGACAACTTTCAAAATAGACAATCCTGTTTGTTTATTTGAAGATACTATGAATCTGGGCCACTTTCATCAGACAATGCTATCATAATTCAGGGTTAATTGGAAAACACAGACATAATTCAGGGTTAGCAAAGGCCTTCATGAACTGTAGACTAATTGGCAAAATACCATAAAAAATTTCAACTCTTGAATCCTGAATTCTTTGTGGATGTGGGACGTATATAAAACTGTCTAATGCAAAAACATGCAGAATTTCATGGATGGCTTTGAACGTGTTCAACAAATTAAGAGCTGCAGTACAAACCTGGAAAATGATTAGGGATGCCCCAGCTAGCTGCTGCTCACAGAACCCCAAGCTAGTAGTCCTTCAAAAGGAAAATCCAAGTAGGAGAAGAGGAAGAAGAGATTGGATCGACATATAGCCACCAGGATTGCTCCCTATATATGAATAGAGATGGGGGCAAGCTAGAAGAGAGATGTGCTCAACTATGCTCGAGATATGTTGACTTTGGATTCAAGATTTGTTAACTAGACCAAACAGACTAGTCTTTAAACATTAAACAGCTTCTTCATGAGTGGGTGACGAGTACATGTGGTAGCTACTGATTACCACGTTAAGAGGCATTAGACTATGCTGAAAATATTCTCATTGTCGCGTCTATGTAAAATTGAGAAATCTTCAGTCACGGGTACTTGATATACTGTCATGAATCATGGTTATAAAATGGGGGACAGTCTGCCTTCTCCAGCAAATTAATCATGATATAAGCCCTGCATATTGGACTCTTATGCATATAGATGCCAAATACTAGCACAATACTAGTACAAGATGAAAAGCTGAGATGGAGGACGACTTGGTTAACATCTGGCCTTTCGCTTCAGAGTCGAGATTAGTTAAGAAGACTAAACTGACTAGCCTCTTTACATTTAGCATGTGATGATCACCGGTTACCACGCTAAGCAGCATGTGATGGCCACCGACTGCCACGCTAAGGAGCAAGCATGTGATGGTCACCGATTGCTGCGTCAAGGAGGATTAGACTATGCGGAAACCATTGTCATTCTTGGGTCGACGCGAATTAACCGATTCCGGCAAGTTGCGTCTCTGAGCTGTGTTATAAGCTGGCGGTTTTCGCTAGTGTTGAAGGAGCATCCTATGGTAGATAATTCTTGGGCTGTCACAAGACTAGGCTGGACGTAGGAAAGTGATTCCCATGGATGAGAACAGACTGGCCATCTGATCGAGGTCCATGACAAAGTGCCGGACATAAAAATCGGCCGCCATGTCTCGCCAGCATCTGCTTCTCATTGAGGTCCAGTGACCAGGACCCTGTGGCGCCGGTGAAGATGGCCTTCAGTCACTTTCCTACGTCCAGCCTAGTCTTGTGAGCGCACACATGGGGCGAGGCTACCAAACACACGTCGGCGGCGGGTTGCACGATATCTGCAGGACGCCGCCTGGGGCGAAGCAAGCGAGCACGCAGGTGGACCGGTCCAGGGACATCCAGAGAGCACGTGAGAGGGGAAGGCGGGAAGCCTGCCTTGAGGAGATGACACCAGTATGTGCCGGCCGTGGCGGCGCGTGGCATATCATCAATTGGACGGTGATGTCTATCCCTACCAAAGCGACACAGGCACGGAGGTCTGGGTCTCAGGGTCGTTCGCGGTTTATTTGATGTATGCCGAGTACCTTTTCTATGGCAGCCATCAAAAACAAGTGTCAGGTACTCAGGTGACACATCCGTTTGCGTTTGACGGCTCCGTCACGTACAATCCATCTATGCTAAGATTCGCCGAGCTGCACACTCGAGAAAGGCTGGCATCACTGAGTGCTGAGCTCGGCAGAAGGTAACAGGACAATGCAGATATATCTGTTATGTCCTAAGTCCCTGCAATTGTCATACGTCTTCGTCTTGCACGGAGCATCGGCGAAGACTGCTCTTCTTCCTCGGTGGCAGCCCCGTAAGCCGGCAAGTCCCAGAAGCAGCGCGTGGTGGCGATCTCCTCATGCTGAGGCCGAGTACATGGCCGCCACTACTGCTGCCTGCCAAGGCATTTGGCTAGCCCGGCTGGTTGGAGAGATGCTGAACGCCCAAGGCAAGCAGCCGAAGCTACTGGTCGATAACAAGTCGGCCATCTCTCTCTCAAAGAACCCGGTCTTCCATGATCGAAGTAAGCACATCAAGCTGCTGTATCACTTCATTCGCGAGTGCGTGGAAGAGGGGCGCATCAACATCGAGTGCATCAGCACTAACGATCAGCTCGCCGACACTCTCACGAAAATCGGCATGACAGAAATAAGCAGGCAGCGACAAGATTAGGGGGGTGTTTTGTTAGCTAATCTAGTCGCTAAAAATAAACTCATAGTAGTTAGCTTGTTTCCAGCTTAGTTTGTTTGGCAAGAGTCCGCGACTTGTGCGTGCCTTGCATGTAGGCTGCATGGGCCTGTAGCACGATGTGACCACGTCACATTAGCCCATGCGTTTAGCTCGGGTGGTTTAGCACCACGCGAACTCGTGGGATGGCACGAGTGGTCAGGGTTGTGGCCCATAGGTAGGAAACTACTGGCCACCTGCGTTTCCCTTGTGTACCCAATAAATAGAGGAAGAAAAAACAAGAAAAGTCGCAAGTTTTGTACACGACGCAAAATCCACAGTCTTTCCTTGTGTGATCGAGTGATTAACACAGATTAACCCTGACAAGCAAAGCTTAACATCAACGCCAAACGAATCGGCTTGCAGAAAAATAAAAAGAAAAAGAATTTGAGTCCATCCAAAATGGATCGGCCTCGTGGCATCTCCATAAACCGACCATCATCCCTACGAAAAGTGACTGAATTAAACAAAAGATATACTGCTCCCAGACAAAGCCTTCAAGAAGAAATCGTTGTACATGCGCCAATGTTAATGAAGTCCAACCATTGGTCGAACATGGGATTTCATCCCAGGAGCCAAGCTTCCAGCCAACACCTTCAATAAGACCACGATGCTCGCACATTGACATTATTGCCTGATTTAGCTGGAAGATCGTGGGTTTTCACCTGGAATACAGCGTATACTTATCGTCCAATCCAACCCTGCAAGCAACCTCACTACTGACCGACGATGTTTTGCTAGCGAGACCCTGGTGCTGGAAGAGAGCCTAAAGTCTATCCACATCTCTAGAGAAGATGTCGAATTGAAGTTAAGGACCACCGTCCTGAATCCGGACACTGCCGCACCGACTTCGATCCTCCTTGTTCGGAGAAAGAGGGATGCTTGGACATAAGCTAATCTTCACATCTGGCTGCCAGTGCAATCACCTCACGGATCACCGTCGTTGCAGACTTGCAGTTGCAGCCATCTGGTGGATCTGCCCACCACGTCTCTGAGATTTCTACCTGACACCCTCCACCTTAGGGCCCATAGACAACAACATCATGCCCCCGAGCATTATATTAGCCCAGACCCCAGAGGAAGGAGGGTCTGTGCAATTCTCTTATCTCACGAGCTGATATACTTAAGTACAAGGGTTTTTTTTTCTTTCGAAAAGGAGGTTGAACCACCGGCCTATGTATCGAGTGTTGCACAAAAACATTTTTATTATATTGTTCAATAATGCCTTATCAGATAAAACATTGAATCTTCCGAATCCACATTCTAGGTGACAAAAGTCACTCCACCCACAAGCTTGATGATACTGGTGGTCATGAGCAGGGCCGCTTGCCGTGCCCTCACCCCTATGCACATCATCTAAAACCAGAGCACCCATACAGCCGACCCATCGGCATGGGAAGGGATCTAGAAAACGGCTATAGCGCCACCACTCTGCGCCCGCCCATTATCATGAGTTCGCCGCTGAGACCCGGCTAAACCACACTGGCGAGATAAGATCGAGAATTGCACAGACCCTCCTTCCTCTGGGCTAATTTATGCTCTAATTTATGTGGCCGTGATATAATCGTGCTCCTCTTTCAGTACGTAAACCACCGAGCATTATGAATTATTGTTCACTGGCCAGTAGGTTGAATCATGGTACTCGATCAACCGTGTGCCAAGCATTCTGTATTATTGTTCATCGATCAGTAGGTTGAATCATCGTACTCGACCAACCGCACGCCAAGCATTCTGTATTATTGTTCATCAATCAGTGGGTTGAATCATCGTACTCGGTTAGAAGGGAGAGAGAGGATTGGTGGAATAGTCTGTTCGTTGTATTGCTTGAGCCTCATGGGCATATATATAGGAGTACATGATCTACTTGGAGTACAAGGCAAGCCAGAATATTTCCTAGTCTAACCTATGTTTCCTAATACAATCACGTTACTCAACATCCCCTCGCAGTCACAACGGTAGCGACGCAGACGGTGAGACTGGAGAAGAATCCGAAGGCAAGCCGAGGGACACCCCCACAGTCGTAACAGTCGACGCATCGCGGAGTCGTGGCTGGAGTGGAAATCAACGAGGTTGCTCAAGCAGGCGGTAGCCCTTTGTGCCGTTTGTCGATGTAGCCGAGAACGTGGGTGGTGGAGCCGTGGTCGAGGTAGCCGTGCGAAGAATGCCGTGGTCGATGTCGAGTCGGGGTAGCCGGCGTCGAGGAAGTCACGGTGGAGCCGCGGGCGCAAGGAGGCGCTGAGTTAGTCATGGGCGCAGTGGTGTCGAAGTAGTGGTGCGCCAGGAAGGAGATGATGTTGACGACACATCGCGCCGGGGTTGCCAACCCCGGGGACACATAGTAGACGAATGCACGCGCGCCAAAGGAGGTGGTGCGGCGCATGCCATGGGAAGTCGACGCGCAGGGACGGCGGTGGACCGCGGGCCGTGGCGCTACGGCCCGAAGGGGCGACGCAGCGGCGGCGTGCAGGTCCGGGCGATGACGGAAGACCTCGGGACGGTCGCAGGAACCGTGGAACGCGTGCCACGCTCGCTACGGCCCGACGGGGTGACGCAACGGCGGCGCGAGGGTCGGTGCAGCCACGGGGACGGCCTGGAGCGGATGGCCTCGGGGCGGCGGTAGACCGCGGGCCGCGGCACTACGGCCCGAAGGGGCGACACAGCGGTGATGCGGGTCGGTGCAGCAGGGAGAAGAACCACGGGGCGGCGGCGCTGCGGCCCGACGGGGCGACGCAGCGGCAGCCCGTTGCTCGATCGGCGGAGGGGCGCGCTGAACTCGGAGACGATCTTCACGGGACCTACGGAGGCACGCGTAACTGACGGGCCAGGTTGGTCGCGCGGCGTAGATGAGGCGGATCACGGCGGCGAGCGGGTGATCAAGCCGATCACGCGCGAGGTCGGGGACGCCGCTCGGTGGAGACGGGGTGGTGGCGGAGTCCGAGATGAAGCCGGCGACGGTGGGCAACAGGGCGGCTATGATTGGCCACCGCATGGCGCAAGGCCGCCGGGTCGGGTGATGCAGGAGTCCCGGTCGGAGCAGGGCGGTGACGGCCGGCGCAGGGCGACGGGCGGGCCGGCGCGCGGACGACGGCCTTGAGGGCTGCCTGTCACGCGAGGCCGTGGGTCAGTGAAGTAGCTGTCCGGTCGCGCCGATGTCGGAGTAGAGGCGCGAGGTGTTGACGGCGGCGGCGGGCGACGCAAACAATCTTAGATCGGAAAACCAAAAAGTAAACACCGATCAAAACGACCGGCGAGAGAGCGAAAAACCCGAAGCAAGGGCTCGGGAAAAAGACTCTCTGGGGCAGCCGGCCAACACGGCCGGCGGACGAACCCTAGGTACGGGCGGCACGGCCCCCGGCGACGGTCATGGAGGCCGACCGCCCCGGGGGTGGCGCGCAGGTGCGGAAACAGTGGCGGCTAGGGTTTAGGATCGACTTGTGATAGATACCATGTTAGAAAGGAGAGAGAGGGTTGGTGGAATAGTCTGTTCGTTGTATTGCTTGAGCCTCATGGGCATATATATAGAAGTACATGATCTACTTGGAGTATAAGGCAAGCCAGAATATTTCCTAGTCTAACCTATGTTTTTTTTTTAAATCACTAACCTATGTTTTCTAATACAATCACGTTACTCAACATACTCGATCAACCCGCGCCAGTCTGCATTATTGTTAGTCGATCAGTGGGTTGAATCATGGTACTGGATCAACAGCTGGCCGTGCATTCTGCATTATCATTCATCCACCAGTTGGGAGTAGTAATTTGCAGATCAAAAGGGAAAAGTAACGCAAGTCCATCGAACATATTGTCCTATAAATAGGCCAAATCGCATCCTGACTAACCACAACACAAGCCAGCAGAGCCAGCCTTTTGCTGGTAGTATAGAAACCAAAAAAAAAAAAAAATGGCTTCTACCACCAGCAACCGTGGTGGAAGGACCCTGCGTGCCCTGCTCATCCCCTTGTTCGCGACTAGCCACATCGAGCCATTCACCGAGCTCGCCATTCGCCTCGCCGCATCTAGGCGAAACGCCGTTGTGAGACCAACCATCGCAGTCACGCCGGCGAATGTCTCTGTCGTCCAGTCCATGCTGGAGCGACGACTACAGGCCGGGGCATAATCCAGCAGCTATCAAGATCGTTACTTATCCGTTCCCAGAGGTGGACGACCTCCCGAAGGGTGTCGAGAACCTCGGAAAGGCATCCACACCGGCTGAATCATTGCGCATCAACCTCGCTGCCCTAAGCGATGCCCTGATGCGCCCGCCACAGGAGACGCTCATCCGGGCGCTGTCCCCGGACGCGATCTTCACCGACATGCACTTCACCTGGAGCTCCGATATCGCTAACGAGCTCGGTGTGCCATGTGTCGCGTTCAATGTCATGGGCGCCTTCCCCATGCTCGTCGTGCACCACCTTATCATCGATGACGTTGCCGTCGACGATAATGATGTCACAACAGTCCCTCGGTTTCCGTTCCCTCATATACGGACCCCGAGGACCGAGCTGCCGGACATCTTGAGGAGTCGAAACTATGACGCCGGCAACATGGTTCATTCGATGCAAGCCGACTGCTTTGGCGTCGCCATCAATACATTTTCGGACCTGGAGCGGCGGTACTGCAAGATGTACGTGCGCGAAGGGTACGTGAAGCGCGCATACTTTTTAGGGCCTCTCTCGCTGCAACTGCAACAGTCGTCACGGGCCGCCAAAGGTGTTGCCGACTCACGGTTCATCGACTGGCTTGGCACAAAGCCTAACCGTTCTGTGGTCTACTTGTCCTTCGGCACATGTGCCCACATATCGGATGCGCAGCTGGACGAGCTTGCTCTTGGGCTGGAGGCCTCAAGACGGTCGTTCATGTGGGTGGTCAGGGCGGCCGAGAAGTGGGATCCACCGAAAGGGTGGGAGAAGCGTGTTGGAGACCGGGGGCTCATCGTCAGAGTGTGGGCCCCACAAATGGCTATACTAGCGCACTCGGCAGTGGGTGCATTCGGGATGCAGTGTGGGTGGAACTCTGTCCTAGAGGCAGTGGCAGCTGGCGTGCCGATGCTCACATGGCCAAAGGTGTACGAGTAGTTCATTGTAAGATTGAAGCGTTCCTACTCCTCGATGAGGAGCCGCGTGGTATATATTGATATGAGGCAGGAACAGCCTCTGCCGTGGCGTACAAGACTTGCAACCCGATCGCTAGGATACAGGCTGTCGCTAGGAGAGGAGATAGATACGAGAGGGATACAAATGAGAGACCGTTGAGATTACAATAGATGTTTATCTCTAATTCTAACACCCTTCCTTAATTTCAACTATCCTATATTAAGATTTTTCTTCAACTCCTCAAAAGGTTTGCTTGGTAGAGCTTTAGTAAAACCATCTGCAACTTGATCCTTGGAAGGAATGAACCGTATGTCCAACTTCTTCTCTGCAACCCTTTCTCGTACAAAATGAAAGTCAATCTCAATATGTTTTGTTCTGCCATGAAACACTGGATTTGCTGAGAGATAAGTGGCTTCCAAGTTGTCACACCACAAACATGACACACGATGCTGCTTGATTCCCAATTCACGAAGCAATGATTCTAACCAAATGATCTCAGCAGTTGCATTGGCTAGTGATTTGTATTCAGCCTCAGTACTTGATCTCGACACTGTAGCTTGTTTTCTGGCACTCCAAAAAATAAGACTAGAGCCAAAGAATACTGCAAATCCTCCAGTTGACTTTCTGTCATCACTGCATCCTGCCCAGTCAGCATCAGAGAAAGCATTGACAAGGGTGGAATTAGAACGTCTGAACTGAAGGCCCAAGCTCACAGTGTGTTTTATATACCGTACAATTCTTTTAACAGCTGTCCAATGTACAGTAGTAGGTGCATGTAGATACTGACAAACCTTATTAACAGCAAAGGATATATCCGGTCTTGTCAGTGTCAGATACTGTAGAGCCCCTACTGCACTCCTGTATTTTGTACTTTCTTCTTCCTTGAGCGGTTCTCCTTCAAAGGCTGAAAGTTTTTCTGAAGAAGATAATGGTGTGGGTGAAGGCTTACAATCCTTCATCCCCATGCGAACAAGAAGTTCAGTAGCATATTTCTCTTGATTAAGTACTATGCCATCTTGAATCTTCTTGACTTCAATACCTAGAAAGAAGTGTAGATCACCCAGATCTTTCAAAGCAAACTCTGAACTTAGATCATGCAAGAGAGCATTAGTAGCACTTTGTGAAGAACTCGCAACTATAATGTCATCAACATATATCAATACAAATATAGTTGTATTTGCCTTGTTATAAATGAAAAGTGAAGTATCAGCTTTGGATGCAGCAAAACCCAAACGCCTTAACTGAGAGCTTAACCTTGAGTACCAAGCTCTCGGTGCTTGTTTCAAACCATAAAGTGCCTTGTCAAGTTTGCAAACATAATGAGGTGTCCGTTTTTCTGCATACCCAGGTGGTTGTCTCATGTAAACCTCCTCTTCCAGAACACCATGCAAAAACGCGTTCTGAACATCTAGCTGTCTTAAGCTCCATCCCCTGGAAACAGCAATAGCTAACACAAGCCTAATAGTTGCAGCTTTAACAACAGGACTAAAGGTATCTTCATAGTCTAAATCATAACGTTGCTTGAAGCCTATAACGCACAACATACCATATCGTATAGTGCCATCAGTTCGAATTTTTGGATTTAGTATACCTTTTTGCAGTCGAGTTGAAACACATGACGCTGGTTGCGGTGGAACATGGAGTGCAGCCCGTTGTACAGGAGGTGGTGTAGAGAACCCAGCCACAGACGATCCTGGAGAGCCTCTGGATCCGCTTTCCACAGCAGATCCCGTAACCTGTGGTGTGGCTAAGGGAGTAACCGCATCCAGCCTGGAGCCGCCCCCAGAAGATCCTGGAGAGCCGCCCTGCACATGCATGTGGGGCTCCGATCCCGAGCCAGATCCCGCAGTCGCTGCCGGGCTGGTCGCTGTGCACGCACGCGCGGTGCCTGCATGCAGGGGCGTGGCACCCGCTGATTGGGGCGGCTCAGCTCTGCCCGGCGCGTGATCCCGAGCGGATCTGTGCGCGCGATCCAAGGAGGACTGACGCACAGGAGTTCCAGGAGACAGCTGATCATCCTCGTGCTCCGCGCCAGCTTCGTCCAGTTCTGGCGCATGAAATATAGGGTCATTTTCTTCAAAAAATTGATCATTTTCTGCATCATTTTCCTCCGCATTTTCTGCATATCCCTGCACATGAGGAAGCACAGTACGAGTACTAGTAGGATTATCAGTTGAGTTAGTACAATCGTCGCCCCCATGATCAAGTTTTTGGAGATTTGATGGAAGGAGGAGAATTTCTTTCCTAAGGAGAGCTTCGGCATTTGGATGCAAAGATTCAAAAGGATATACTGACTCATCGAATACAACATCTCGAGATATATAAACCCTTCCTGTGGACACATCCAGACACTTGACTCCTTTATGAATGGGACTATAACCAAGAAATACACATTTCTTTGAACGAAAAGCAAGTTTGCGTGTATTGTATGGACGAAGGTTGGGCCAGCAAGCACAACCAAAAACACGAAGCGATTTATAATCAGGAGTAGTGCCAAAAAGACGTGTGATGGGAGTATCAAAATCAATGACTTTGCTAGGAAGCAAATTTATGAGATATGTGGCAGTCAAGAATGCCTCATTCCAGAATTTGAGTGGCATGGATGCATTTGCTAGTAGAGCTAATCCAACTTCAACAACATGGCGATGTTTTCTCTCGGCAGAACCATTCTGTTGGTGTGCGTGAGGACAGGAAACATGGTGTGAAATACCAAGTTGCTGAAAAAATAGGTTCAGTTTCTTGTATTCACCTCCCCAGTCGGTTTGCATGGCAATGATCTTAGTGTTAAGTTTTCGTTCAACAAGATTTTGAAAGTTCTTGAAAACTTGAAACACTTCAGATCGTTTCTTGAGAAGATAGATCCAAGTAAATTTGCTATAATCATCAATGAAGCTTACATAGTATGAATGTCTACCAACAGAACTAGGGGCTGGCCCCCAAACATCTAAGAATACAAGCTGTAAGGGTGCAGTGGAAATACTGGTAGATATAGGGTATGGTAGTTGATGACTTTTAGCTTGCTGACATGGATCACACACAGACTCAATGCTAGACTCATGACTATGGGGAAGTTTATTTTTACTAAGAACAAACTTAACAATGACTGACGAGGGATGACCTAATCTGCTATGCCACTTTGCTGAAGAAGGCTTAACAGCAACAAAAGCATGTTTATTTGACGATGACGATGATGAAGATATGAGTGGGTAGAGGCCACCCACGCACTTGCCCCTAAGAAGTACCCTCCTCGTGTCCAAATCCTTTACCAAAAAGAAATAAGGATAGAATTCAATGAGAACACGATTATCACGGGTAAAACGATGAACAGAAAGAAGATTCTTTGATGTTTCAGGCACGTATAAGACTCGTTTTATATGCAAATTTTTCATGGGGGTTTTGACAATTGAACTACCAACATGAGTAATTTCCATACCAGAACCACTCGCAGTGTGTACTTGATCGCCCCCACGGTATTTGTCTCTGATCGTCAGCTTGTTGAGCTCCCCCTTTGATGTGATTTGTAGCTCCGATATCCGCGTGCCAGTTTGTGTCGATGCCGTAGGAGTCGGTGACAGCATTGGCCTCCTTCTCCTCGTACTCGTCGTCTTCATAGCGATCCCAACACTCGCGGGTGCCCCCACGATGATGCTTGAGGCAGATTTGGCACTCGGGATAGTCCCGATGCGGTTGGCGTTGCTGCTGTTGGGGTTGTGGACAACCCCCGCGCGCTCCTCTGTTGCCGCTGCTTGGAGCAGAAGGAGATCGTCTCCCTCGTCCACGGCCTCTGGTGCCGCGTGCACGCCCCCGAGGCTTGTACTGGCCGCGCCCACGGTAGGCCAGATTGGCGGATGTGTGGAAGCCGCCTTCACCACCATCACCTAGCATCTCTAGGCGCTGGTCGAAGGCAGCGATCTGAGCAAACAACTCGTCGACGGTGATGACGGACTTGACAGCGCCGATGGCCGCCACAACTGGATCGTAGTCCCGATCCAGTCCAGCGAGCACGTAATCAACCATCTCAGGATCTGAAACGGGGCGCCCTGCAGCCGCAAGTTCATCCCCAAGACTCTTCATCTTGGAGATAAAGGAGGTACTGGACATGTTGCCCTTCTTCGTTGTGGTGATGGCTATTCTCAGGTTTGTAATCCTGGATTGAGATTGCGATGCAAAGAGGGTAGTGATGCCAGTCCATAAATCATAAGTGTGTTCCTTACCAACAAATTGGGCGAGGACTTCTTTGGAGAGGGAGTTCAGCAAGAAACCAAGAACTTGTTGATCCTTCGATAGCCATGGTGAGTATAGTGGGTTCGGCACCATTGTTGTGGTCTTGTCCGACTGCTGCTGCTCCACCATTGGAGGGGGTGCGGCGTCGGTTCCATCCAGGAGCCCTATGACCTGCGCTCCTCGCAGGCCGGGCATAACCTGGGCCTTCCACAAGAGGTAATTCCCCTTGGTGAGCTTCTCGGCTGGTGGAGATCCGAGGTTGAGGACGGCTGGTGAGGAAGACGACATGGCGATGGAGATGAGTTCTCGAAGCTAGATTGGGAAGAGAATTGGCTCTGTATACCATGTAAGATTGAAGCGTTCCTACTCCTCGATGAGGAGCCGCGTGGTATATATTGATATGAGGCAGGAACAGCCTCTGCCGTGGCGTACAAGACTTGCAACCCGATCGCTAGGATACAGGCTGTCGCTAGGAGAGGAGATAGATACGAGAGGGATACAAATGAGAGACCGTTGAGATTACAATAGATGTTTATCTCTAATTCTAACATTCATCACCGAGAGGCTAATCACAGAGGTATTAGGGATCGGTCAGCGGCTCTGGCCGCATGGAGCCGGCTTACGAAGTGAGAATTACCGAAAACATGAGGTAATCCCGGCCGATGATGTGGGGCGGGCATTGATCACATTCAAGAGTCTGGGAGGACTAGGGGACATGGCGAGGAACAAGGTTATGGACCTTGCATCCAGGTCTCATGAAGCCATGGCAGAAGACACCGTGATTGGCACCGTCTGGTTGATGATCTCATGGCAGCAAGAGGAGCCAAGGGATCTCGCCTCTAAGTACTTGCTTGTCACGATCTCCATCATTATCGGTGTCATTCCTTATGTCACTTTCAGTTTACTCCCTTTTTCGGAGATGGAATCGTGGACGTATATGTTATTCATGCGCGTAACACTTGCTTTATTATTTTTTTCTTTGCGCCAAGAAATAAGGCGTACTTGGCAGCACTCGTCCAAGTGAACCCGTAGCTCCCCGCTGAGAACCACATGATCTACGGGTCCATCATGGACGAGCGGAATTCCGAGGGCATCCGCGAGATGCTGGTCCGCCTCATTGAGATGTTTCTTGATGAGCTAGCCAAGAAAGGCATCGGTGGGATGCTGGACCGCCAGTGCCGACGACGATGGCTGCTCCGCTTGGAGGGTGGGCGGTTAGAGATCCCCACCCGCCCTGACTCCACAATGACCAGCTTCACGGATTACCACTTGGATTAGAGCTCCATTCTCGGAGTTGTCTAGCTAGATAGTTTGATGTCGATGTAGGGACGAAGTTATGTAGCTGGTGAGGTCGACTCGAATGACAACTTTTGATGCTTTTGGGTGTATTAATCATGAATGCTTATGTTGCTTAAGTTTTTCTCAATCCTTGCACATACTTCAAATCCTGTAATTCTTCCATTGTTGATGAAGTGGGGTACGTGGTGTAGTCAGGTAGATATTCAGGAGTCTACGATTCATGGCAAGCATGCCATGAACAAGTGAGTCGTGACAAAGACAGTTGTTGCGAAGTGTTTAATACTAGGGAGGAGGCAGAGGATGATTACTCCAAGTATGTGCTCAAAGAGAAGAGAAATCATGAAGTAGGCAAGGGTGCTTATCAGAGCAGGTGGAGTGAGCTGAAGAACTTGATAATCTTTGTCCAGTTCATCCAAATTATGGTGTTGCATTTATCGTCTCATCATATGTAACATAAATTGGTCACATTTGGGGTTCAGCGAGTACTTGTCACTTGTTATGATGCTTGTGTGGACCACATATGATGCTTTGGTGAGCTTATAATGAATGTATGTGATTTTCCTATGACGTGATACTATTTGTAATCTTTCTGATGCAGAGGCTGGGGTAACCCCCTTTTCGAAAGGAAAAAAAATTGTGATATGCAGGCAGTGATATAATTTCTATATGTGTTTAGCTCAGGGCAATGAAAGAACAAATTAAAAAAAAACAGCTGGCAGAAGCTTTGCCGAGTACTGCATTCCGCAAAAGGGCGTTGCCGAGAACCAAGCTCGGCAAAGGTGCCACGCGTCAGGCTCTGGTTACTCAGTCGGCTTTCCCGAGTGGGAAAGAAAGGATCTCAGGCTCTCAGAAAAGCAGGGGGCGCTCTGCAAAATGACGTTTACCTGAAGGGTTCAGGCTAAATACGCTTGGCCGAGATCTGAACTCTGCAAACTCTCTGCCAAGATGGAATAGGCTTTTGAACTCGGCATTGCAGTTTTTTCGACAAAGGGTGGATTTTATTAGCTCAAAAGAAAGCATCAAGAAGATACAAACACAAAGAGCACACACCCGGCCTCTGCATAGCTAAAATGCACACAGCCAAAATAAACACACGCTCATAAAAACACACCGGCAAATGGCAAAGTCATATAAGACCAAAGCTATGCTCTAGCGAGAAAAAAAAAACTCGATCTAATCCATGATCGGCAAACTACAACCACGACCATATCTGCACCAACAATCTCATGACACCACATGGTTGACGATGTTCTTCAACAGGAACGCCTTCAGGAAGGGAGCGACAGTCAATCGCCGCCGTCACCGGATCCAACCATCCAAGGCCAGAATCTAGGTTTTCAGCCTGAAGAACTTGTCCAAACATATCCGAGCAATGCCTTCAACAAGGTAACGACATGAAAACATCACCATTTTTTCTAGAATACGCACTAGTGTGTGTATCATGCATTACAGAAGGAGGGGGGGGAGCGCCCCATCCACCAAGTTCAGAAATTACATGTGGTTACAATTGAGCACTCCACCCAAACGCTGGCTAGCCCCACCTGAACTGCCCTGGTCTAACTACTCGCACCATCCCACCTAGAAAGCATCGACAGGAATAAGGCCATGTCATGCTTGAACAAGCCAGCTCGCGACCAAGCTCTGCCTTCCGTCTCAATGCGCGTGATCACCACTGTCGTCGAAGGGGAGGCACCCTCAAACACAATCTTGTTCCTATGCTTCCACGGCTCCCACAGGCACAGAGAGAACACGGTGGTGACATACCTTTGGTGGGCCCTCGGAGGTGAGCACGCCGTGAACCAACCGATTATCGCGTCCTCCTGGCCAGGCACCCAATCCAGCCTGCCGAGTGCCGCGAGCACAACGGCCCACACCACGCGGGCGAAGACGCAAGTTAGCATGATGTGGTTGATCGTCTCTTCACCCTGATCGCAAAATGGGCAGGCCGCCTAATGTGGCAACCCTCGCCGCGCCAACCTGTCTGATGTCCAGCATCGGTTTCGGGCCACCAGCCAGTTGAAGAAACGACATTGGAGGGGAGCCTTGGATTTCCAAGACATAGCGGTATAAGCTGCCCGTTTGAGACCCCAGAATCTTGCCGCGTACGCCGACCTGGCCGAGTACTGACCAGAGTCCTCCCAAGCCCACCTGACAGAGTCACGCACACTGGGTGTGACCTGGACCATGGCCGTCGCCGACCACAAAGCCAGGTACTCCCGGAGAGTGACCTCGTCCATGTCCAGACCGATGCAAGTAGCCCAGCTACCATCCTCTAGCGCCTACGCTACCGTCATAGCCTTCTTCATCCTCTGAGGAACGCGCTTGTACAACCCCGGCACGATCTCCTGGGCCCTAAAACCACCGATCCACCTATCCTGCCAGAATATTGCTTGCTGGCCATCACCGATCATAGTGTGCGTTGCAGCCTGAAACATCCTCCCGGCTTCCTTAGAAACCCTAATATCCATCCCTCTCCATGGCCTTTGCTCATCAAGTTTCTGCAGCCAGGGCCACCTCGCCTGTAGGGCAACATTCGGCCACTGGAGGTCAGGGACACCCAGTCCACCAACCCACTTTGGAGTGCACACAGCTTTCCACACTACCCTGCATTGGCCACCCCCAGCTTCCGATGCTCCCGCCCAAAGAAACCCACGACAGATCTTGTTGATTGCCTTGATTGTCTTCAGTGGAATCTGAAGAGCAAGCATTGCATGTAGCAGGATGGCGCACAGGGCCACTTTCACCAGCACCAGCCTGCTGCTTGGCGGCAGCGGTGCTCCCCTCCAAGAAGGCAGCTTTCTCGCCACCTAGACTACCAGATCATCGAGCTGCCTCGTCGTCAGCTTCCTCAAGCTTAGCGGCAAGCCCAGGTAACGGCATGGGAAGGACCCCACAGGACAGCCAAGCGTGTCAGCAATTTGGTCCACCTGTTCCTCAGAGCACCTGATAGGCATCGCGCAAGTCTTCGCTCTGTTAACCCGCAGCCCCGAGGTTCCCGCAAAGGAGCCAAGAATGGTACTACATAGAAGTAGATCCTGGGCCTCCGGTTTCAGGAAAAGCATCACATCATCTACGAAGATCGACACCCGCTGGTTTGGGGCCCCCACCAACGGCGAGAGCAGGTCCTGGCTATCCACCATGGCAAACAACCGCTGGAGTGGCTCCATCATTAAGATGAACATCATAGGGGATAGCGGGTCGCCCTGCCTAAACTCCTTTCTATTCGTGATTGGGGCCCCAGGCTCGCCATTGACTAGGATCCGGGTTGAGGCAGTGTTGAACAGGCCAGCAATCCACGAAATCCATCGCCTACCAAAACCGAGGGCTCGCAGGACTTCAGTGCAAAGGGCCAAATCACCGAATCAAAGGCTTTAGATATATCCAGTTTAATCATCACAGCCGGCAGCTTGAGAGAGTGTAACTTCCTAGCCATACCCTGCACCATCATAAAGTTATCATGGATGGCCCTCCCTCTGACGAATGCACTCTGATGCAATCCAACAAGCTTTGGCAGATCGTCCGTAACTCTCAAAGATAGGACTTTGTCAACAATCTTCACTGCCCCATGGACTAAGCTAACAGGCCGGAAGTCCTTTAGCTCCTCCGCCCCATCCACCTTTGGAAGCAATGTCACGAGGGCTTTGTTGATCGCATGTATTCCTCTCATGTCACCCCAATAGAAACGCTCACCATTGCCAGGTATAAATAGACCTAGGCTTTCACCCCAGAGTTCGAGACCGGGTGCTCGAGTGGCACCACCATTGACACCATTTTCGTGTTGTCGCCACCACTTTTTCACAATCGCAGTAGCTACATGCATGTGACTGCTTCAAAACATCAACTTTAAATGTTTCAAAAATTTCAGTAAAAAATGTGGATGCTTACAAGGAATGTGACTACAACCGCTAAACATATCAGATCCAAACTCGAAATGTACATTGAGAAACAAAAAAAGACAAATTCAGATGTAAATAGTGTCAAATGTTGCTTTTGTCTTTTTATGACACTATTCATGCTAGATTTCACATTTTCGTTTCTCTATTTTCATTTAGAGCTTAGATCTGATTTTTTTTAGGACTTGTAGTTACATTTCTTGTGAATATTCATAAAAAATTAGAACCTTTTGAAACATTTAAAATTAATTTTTTTGAAGTTGGAGTATGGGGTTACCTGATATTTTCCCAAACGAGCCGTCATCGACATCTTTTGCTGTCTACCTCCGAGAAATGCCAGCCGCGCTTGTGTTTGCAGGTGCAGCTCCGACGCTTTCTTCAGTGACCCGTACAGCAGCCGTGTGCTCTCTCCGTTGTCCAGTGCCTTCACGAAATACCTGCGTGATCCGAAGATTTCAATCCAAAAATATGCGACAGGTTCTCCTTCTATGGGAGCTGCAGCGTGACGACGAGTGTGAAGCCACAGTTTGTTATGCTCTGTGAAAAGAGAGTGAACCAATGCACGTACCAGCCATTCAGACACTGAGGTTATGACTGCCTCCTTCCGGACGAATATCTCGAGTACTGGTCCTATCAACCATCAAACAGGCCAACAAACTAATCACGCTCCAACTGAGACACCTATAAACCAAGGGTGTGGCTAGATCATAGTCGACTGAGATTTAACTAAGTCTCAGTCAAGTGACATAACATGTAAGAGACAAAAAGACTGATTTTTTTTTGCATGGATCTTAATGTAAGATCGCACGGATATAGCATCGACTGAGACTTAACGAAGTCTCAGTCGACTGAGACTTATCAAGGCTAATAAACCAATGACGGATCCATGGCTCCAAGACTACGCCCTCAAGAGGAAAACGACATCTGACGTCGTCGTCGTCCAATCCAGAGAAGGATCTTAGGCCTTCACCCAAAGCCTCGCATCCCAGACATCATCACCGCACGCTGGCCGCCAGGTCCAGCTAGCACATTAGCACAAGAGCATCTTCATTGGGTCCAAAAGGAGGCTCCCCATAGACGCTGCCGCTCACCACGAGCACCGACACTAAAGGAGGGGGATCGATCCATGCCGCTTCACCGGCACTACGGACCTCCACCCCGCCAGTCCCTGGGCTCCATGTCGCCAACAAATGCACATGAGGAGCAGCACCGAGCAGCCCAAATTCGCGTCCCTCCCCTCCACACCCCTGCCTCCTGCAGCTGCCAGCCGAAACAAAAAATGAATCACTGCCGTAGACCACATCTCCCGCTCACCGTCACCCAGGGCGACCTAAAACTTCATGCTATCGTGCACTAGCTAGTGCTTCCTGCCACCACGTGCCAGCCGAAGAGTTGCGCCGCCTCCGCCAGGTGAGCTTCGTCGGCCGGATCCTATGGTGGTGGCGAGACGAGGGAGGGGATGGGTGCGGAAAAAGTCGACGCTAGGTTTTCGCCCCCTGGATTGCCAGGGAGAGCAACGCGTGGGTCACGGGTCGCCCAACCCACTTCATCCGCCTTTCACGAAAATCGAAATCACTCTTACATTTATCTTTCCAATAGTTTTATTTTTTTAAGCACCAATTTGTGTAGTTGCTTTAGTATGATTTCTGTAGCAACGCATGTGGCATCGTCTAGTTAGAGATAAAAGAGGAGCCTCACTGCCTTAGCTTATGCTCTTTTGCTGTGTCGAAATGATGCACGCATCCTCATGATGCATCTTGCGTATGCCTTTTCTGGTGCCATGTATATAACTGAACAAGTTTATATGATGAACACCAATTATAAACACCTACCTAATGGATCGATCCAATGGCCGAGATGACTTGCACGTTCCAACTTGGGTTTGCTTACGATACACCAACCCAGATCAGCATTCAAATCGTTGGATGGCACATACCAATCATCTTACAATACTAGCATTGACTAGTGCAACTAGACCGCATCTTCTGAAAATGTGAAATGTTCTTCTCCAAATCAGTAACGTGCACAGAAGGTCGCATACGTGTGATGCGACTAAGAGGTAGTAGTGGGTACCGAAATCAGCTGTCAATTGGTTGAGCAACAATAGAGCCCGCCAACTTGAAGGTAAACTTCGTATTACCTATGGCAGAGTGACGAACGTTAGGAACGTCAGCGAGCATTGGTTGGCTGGCTGCAACTAGTGTGTCATCTTGGGAAATTACTTTCATGTGAAGCCTTGAGTAGAGACTCGACCTGCTCAAACTTGTGAACGTCAGGGCACGCTGATTGGTTGAGAGATAGTTGACATATTACAAATTGACATGTCTGGCGTAGCTCAACTAGGAGTATTTCATAATAGAGACAAGGAAAAATGGAGGTCGCTTTTTCGGTCTATAGGTAGCAATTTTTTTATGATATATATATCATCTTGCGTGTGACCTTTCGCATATTATTCTTGAGCATGCTCCTAGATAGACTAATTATGATGCCCATCATTTAGCGAAACTAGTTAGAAGTGAGGTGTGTGGGAAAATGGATGAAAGATCCATCCATAGAGATTGTTAATATTCTTGGAAAAGATAATATGGTGATAACCTTGCAATAAACAGTATTTTAAGATAAAAAAGGAGTGTTTCATAATGTTTTGTCCAGCTGGGTTCCAGCATACCACGTATGAAATAGTTCAACATTTTCGTTTGGGTACATGCCATACATAGGTCTCACACTACAGGAAAATCACACGTCATAATGTATCAACGCGTATGCCTAGTGCAAAAACATGTGTTCTCGATTTAGGGTCAGTTCTTTTGAGCGGCTTAAAAAAATAAGCCGCCTCTTCCCATCTTTTTCGATAAGCCGCCTTTTATATTCATTGGGGCTTCTAAACTAATTATGGGATTACTAATTCAGAAATCTCGGAAAAATTTAGAGGCGGCTTATTTTTTAAGCTGGGAGAGCCAGCTTATTTTTTAAGCCGCTCAAAAGAACTGGCCCTTACATCCAGATAAGACAAGGAAGAAACAAGAAACTCATGACAAACCTATGGTACTCGGCTTATGTCTAAGTATAAGCCTAGTGGGTCCACAGAAAAGTCTTCGGTTTACAAAAGGCCCTCGGCATATCACAAGAAGACATTCAGCTTAAACCCAATTCGCAGCAACGATCGTGGTCATGTGGTGATCATGGAGACTACAGACGTCAATGTCACAGAGCTAACTGTAAGCCAAGTACCGGATAAACGACATTCGGCTTACAATGTCCTATTTATTCATAACCTATTTCTTCGTGTAAAAAATTAGTTTTAATGTGGTCCATTTTATTTATATTTACTAATTAAGTTTTATCTATTTTCCATTTTTCTCACCCATTTTGTCTAAGTTAGTTTCATCGCCCTTTTGATGCATCAATTTTGCGGTCTATCTAATTTAATTATCACCATTTTGCCACTTTAAATGTTTGGAATATTGCATTGTCTCTTCACACCCCCTAGTGTATCCATATTAGGATCATATGCAAAAGGAAAAAAAATCCAAACCGATGGGTGGAAATCCTATGAACGCATGCAATTCTAAAGATGGAAGGTTCATGACTTAGAGTGCTGGTCCACCACTTCGAACCGACGAGAGGGAATTATATGAACGCATGAGCTCAAACATTGTCTGGTACGTCACCATGACGTACCAAGACACAAATCAAAAGTATTTCACCATGGTTAACCCCCTCTCATGGCCGGTCAAAACCCTAGACCATGCGGGCCAAGTAGACAGGTGTGTCATTCAAAACCGTGCGAGGGAGGGTCAGAACACCACCGCCACCTGCATGTGATCAAAAATATATATGAAAGGGTGGTGTGATGTTTAAATACTCAATACACAACTTTGATGTGGCCCCTGCCTCACAAACCGGACAAAACGGTGGGAATGTACAAGACGTAAAGTTCTACCCCCCCCCCCCCCAAACATCGAGCCAGCGGGAGGGAATTTTGTGAACGCATGCACTCACACTTCGCATGGCATGTCACTATGACCTACCCTATCACCAACCAAGAGGAAGTCACCATGGTTAACCCCCTCTCATGGCCAGTCAAAGCCCTAGACCATGCGGGCCAAGTAGACAGGTGTGTCATTCAAAACCGTGCGAGGGAGGGTCAGAACACCACCGCCACCTGCATGTGATCAAAAATATATATGAAAGGGTGGTGTGATGTTTAAATACTCAATACACAACTTTGATGTGCCCCCTGCCTCACAAACCGGACAAAACGGTGGGAATGTACAAGACGTAAAGTTCTACCCCCCCCCCCCAAACATCGAGGCAGCGGGAGGGAATTTTGTGAACGCATGCACTCACACTTCGCATGGCATGTCACTATGACCTACCCTATCACCAACCAAGAGGAAGTCACCATGGTTAACCCCCTCTCATGGCCAGTCAAAGCCCTAGACCATGCGGGCCAAGTAGACAGGTGTGTCATTCAAAACCGTGCGAGGGAGGGTCAGAACACCACCGCCACCTGCATGTGATCAAAAATATATATGAAAGGGTGGTGTGATGTTTAAATACTCAATACACAACTTTGATGTGCCCCCTGCCTCACAAACCGGACAAAACGGTGGGAATGTACAAGACGTAAAGTTCTACCCCCCCCCCCCCCCCCCCAAACATCGAGGCAGCGGGAGGGAATTTTGTGAACGCATGCACTCACACTTCGCATGGCATGTCACTATGACCTACCCTATCACCAACCAAGAGGAAGTCACCATGGTTAACCCCCTCTCATGGCCGGTCAAAGCCCTAGACCGTGCGGGCCAAGTAGGCAGGTTTGTCATTCAAAACCGTGCGAGGGAGGGTCAGAACACCACCGTCACCTGCATGTGATCAAAAATATATATGAAAGGGTGGTGTGATGTTTAAATACTCAATACACAGCTTTGATGTGGCCCCTGCCTCACAAACCGGACAAAACGGTGGGAATGTACAAGACGTAAAGTTCTACCCCCCCCCCCCACCCCCCCAAACATCGAGCCAGCGGGAGGGAATTTTGTGAACGCATGCACTCACACTTCGCATGGCATGTCACTATGACCTACCCTATCACCAACCTAGAGGAAGTCACCATGGTTTACCCCCTCTTGCTACAGGTCAACGCCCTAGACCGCGGGGGCCTGACTGGTGGGCGCATCATTGAAAACAGCACGAGGGAGGGTCAGAACACCACCCCTAACTGCATGTGACTCAAATATATGTATGGAAGTGTGGTTTTATGTTTAAATACCCAAGACACAACTTTGATGTGGCACCTGCCTTACAAACCCGACAGTCCGGCAGAAAGGTTCAAGAAGTAGAGTGATGGTCCCCCCACTTCGAGGCAGCGGGAGGGAATATTGGGAATGCATGCACTCAAATTTGATCTGGCACTATTATTTATCCTAACACAAACCAAGAGAAAATTACCATGGTGTACCCCTCTCGCTGCAGATCAATGCCCTAGACCGCGTGGGCCTCACGGATGACCGTGTCATCCAAAGCTGCACGATGGCAGGTCAGAACACCAACCCTCCTGCGTGTGGCCCAAATATATGTATGAAAGGGTGGCTTCATGTTTAAATACCCAAGGCACAATTTTGACGTGGCACCTGCGTCACAAACGAGACAGTCCAGATCAGCATTCAAATCGTTGGATGTCACATAGCAATCATCTCAAAATACTAATTGAGGTGCAACTTGATGGATTGCATCTTCTGAACTATTCTTCTCCGGTGCATAGGAGGTGGAGTGTGTGTGATTAAGAGGTATAGCAGTATAGTAGGTACCAAAAAAAGCTGTCAATTAGTGTGACTAGTTGTCTTGCGGGGATGAACATAACAATAGCTACTGGCTGTAGAAAATGCCCTACACCTTTGTTGACGTTGCTCCTTCCCACCATTCAACGAAGCCAACTTGGTTGGCTGCAACTTGCATGGCCTCGGTGAGCTTTGAATAGAAACATGATCTGCTGATTGGCTGAGAGATTCTTGACATCGCAAATTGGCATGTCTAGATATTTCAAATGGTTTCTCCAGCTGGGTTCCAGCACACTGCGTACGTACGTACAGAATAGTTCATCGTTTTATTTGGGTATATATATATAGGGTCTCACCCCTCAGCAGGTACCCATGCACTGATATAACGCCCCCTCCACAAGATTAACCGCCATCTGAAACTTGCCATCAGTACGCAGCACTGCAAAAGCAGGGCACTTTTGTACAGGTAACCCCCGTTTATCTTTAGTTTCCGAGCAGTTGTAGCATGCATGATACCTTTTATCTCCTCTTAGTTTCCTGGAAAGTATATTCTCAAGATTCCATCTAAAAGAAGTATCTTCTCAAGATTTAACAGTTGTGATATCCTTGGGAACGAGTAAGATCTAACAACTGAGCTCTGCTTATCTACAGTTACGAAGATCTAACGTTTATGATCTCTTTAGTTAATGTTAGCCCACCAAATTAAGGGTCAGATGATTTACTTTTCTTTGAAAACTTCTAGCATCTCTGTCTATTTTCTCTCTTTGTACAGTCCATTAAGTATATAAAATAGATAGATAGATTTTCCTATAAGAGCCTCTTTTTTTTTTCGCGAAATCTATAAGAGCCTCTTTAATCCTAAGGATTTTGAAAATATAGGAACATTCCCGCTAGTCCAGCTAGTGTGTGTTTGTGTGGTTGGCGTTTGTTGGGTCATTCAACGGCACACCATGCAGAGTGGTGCTTACGGTGTTCTGGAAATTAATGAAACGTCAAAGCTTTTGCTTCGTGTTTGAATTTACTTGTACTCTACTCATTTACTCAACTAAAATTCAGATATATCTAATGTGTTTTTTTACCAATAAACACAAAGGATAACACTCATGTATGTTTTCAAAATCCACCCAAGATAAAATCGAAATTAAGAAGCAAGACCATAGAGAAATAGACCTACAAAGTACAATTTCATGTACTTACAAAAAATCATGACATGTACTTTGCAAATAAAGTCGAAATTCATATTTGCAAATTTTCCCAACAACTAGACCACATATCACATAGGAAACTTATTTTCTTTTATTTTTTTGACATTTTCATCATTTTCTTTTATTTTTTTTTAAAACTGAAAAGGCGAGCCACCGGGGGGGGGGGGGGGGTAGAGTCTGAAAATGGGACCTTTAGTACCGGTTCGTGCCATGAACCGGTACTAATGCCTCAAACCCTATTAGTACCGGTTGGTGGCACGAACCGGGACTAAAGGTCTAACCCTTTAGTCCCGGTTGGTGCCACGAACCGAGACTAATGGGCATCACACCCTTTAGTCCCGGTTCGTGGCACCAACCGGGACTAAAAGGTCCAGACGAACCGGGACAAATGGCCCACGTGGCCCCTGGGCGCACGAACCGGGACTAATGCCCCCATTAGTCCCGGTTCTAGACTGAACCGGGACTAATGGGCTAACCCGGGGTGGACCAAATCCCTCTTTTCTACTAGTGTAAGTTTTTCCACCGTAGTTCAACTCAGTCCTACCCATTATATAGTTACTAAGCCTATGTTAAAAAAAGCCATGTTGAATCGGTGTGTGCAATATTAGATAGACATATAATAGAACATTGCGTCTGATTTGTTTGAGGTTTGTTGTACAACTTACCTATTTTTGTGGATCTCAGTGGAGCAACTAATAACATTTTGTAGTAGCACTAACAACCACTATAATAGTTTTTATCTAAGAAGAATAATCAATACCAAAATATACCTGGTCTTACCAAAGAGCGTATTTTTATGTTGTACAGATGGATGATGATCAAGCACGTGAACTGAGAGCTCTAGAACGCATACTGAGCGATCCAAGTGTGGAGCCAACCATGCTATCTTATGGGATACTGAAATACATTACAAATTCTTTTTCTAACGAGATTGGTTGTGGTGGGTTTGGAGTTGTGTACCAGGTATGGTTTTTTCTTGATTGTTTCACAAATGTTTAAATTTAAAAAACAAATCCCTGGTGGAGTGAAATACTACATATTAACACCATGAGGAAAACAGGGAGAGTTGGAAAACTGGGTAGTTGCTGTGAAGATCTCCAAGACACATAATTCTACTGGTAGGCAATTCCTAGATGAGATAAGGTGTTTAAAAAGTGCAAATCACAAGAATATAGTAAGATTTCTGGGCTATTGTTCTGATATACAAGAGGAAGTTAAGACATCCGATGGAGTACTTGTGCTGGCAGGGCATTATAAGAGGTTGCTCTGTTTCGAGTATGTTCCTAAAGGAAATATTCGACAGTATCTTCAACAAGGTATGGATAGCTTACATCTTCATTTATCTATTTGCAATCACTATAAAAATAACTACTAAATAGCTTTGGAATTATATCACTGAATAAATAGTTGATAAATATTCGCCTGGTGCCTACTTGTGGTTTGGGTACAATAGGGAGACGACTAATTATCTATTTATGAATTTGCTATGCAAAACTAACACGTACATTAATGAAGAATATATATATATTAGAAAGACTACATGATCCTTTGCTCTTGCAGAGAAACCTCATCAAGAGGACTGGCGAGCACGCTACAAAATGATTAGAGGAATTTGTCAAGGGTTGCACTATCTTCATGACAAGCAAATTATCCATCGTGACTTAAAACCTGAAAATGTTATGTTGGATGCTCAGATGGAACCAAAAATTACTGATTTTGGTTTGTCGAGATTCTTAGACCAAGGAATATCCACATTGGTTACTCAACACATAGCTGGAACATTGTAAGCAAACCTAGCATGGTGACATCTGTACTCGTTAAATTTGTTTTGTGCGGTGATACTTCAAATAAACTATCTTATCAATGCATGCAGGGGATATATTGCACCGGAAATAATTGATGAAGGAGAAGTATCACTAAAGTCAGACATATATGCTTTGGGTGTCATTATGGTAGAGCTACTATCCGGCATCAGCATGATAAATCTGATGAATGTAAGGATAAATTAGCTTTATATTCTAGTTTACGTCATTAAATTATGGAAAAATTTATTCATTGGTGCTGTCATTACATAGAAATAGAAGTTTTTTTCCTAGTTTGCATAATCTGCATTGTAAAATTTTGCCCACTACCTCTTTTGATGAATATATGAGTAAAATATTATAGAACTAGTATTATGAGCCGAATTCCGCCTATAAATAATGTTACCATTATCATCTGAAGAAATAAGGTACTTAATTAGTTGGTTTTCCTTACGTTTGAGGTTCGCCCATTTTCTTACAATTTAGTGTCATTTTAGCAATGCAAATTTAATTCAGAAAACTATCTCTACTTATCACCTAAATCACGCCATAACAAATGTGTCTGCAATATACATAAGTTGTGTGTTTCCATTTTATGTTCTAATAATTATGGTCAAGTGATCCTAATATTCAGTTGTAAACTTAATGAGCAGTGGGATAAATATATAGACACGAGCCTCCCACGAATGAGGGGGTGCACCGAACTAGCTCGAAACTGCATGGACCATGACAAACATAAGAGACCTACAATAGGTGAAGTTATTCGTGGCCTGGACAATCTGGAGAGCATGTTTCCATGGTCTTCCATAAGCCAGGTACATAAGATTAATTCAAAGGAGAGCTGTATTCTCTTGCCGAAGGTTTATATGTGAAATTCCAGCGTTACAACATCATGCATGATCCAGACCCCTAATTAACCTACTTAATTAGGAATCTTTTTTTGCGAGAATGCTGAATTATTATTATGATCAGATGTGATACTTGCAGGTATATATATTTCTGATTCGACCCGTCCATATATAATGAGCTTGTAGGTGTTTGCATACATGGCATGCACAGTTAATGATTATGTGCATGCATGTTAAACCCCATACGTACTATTTTTTCGGTGCAGGAGCTAAGTTATTTCCACTACATGTTTCATATGCATGACACTAGTTTAAGTTACTCTCCATTTTTTTTCCGTGGAGTAGCTAACATGCATGCTAGCCTCATACTGTACTATATTTTTCACTGTGAAGATGGTAACATAGACTATTGTCATATGTATGACATTAGTTTAAGGTATCCTCCGCTATAACTAGTACTCCCTCTGTAAACAAATATAAGTGTCTACTCCACTATTTTAGTGATCTAAACGCTCCTATATTTCTTTATGGAGGGAGTACATACTTCCCCACAAAAAGATGGTACATACTTGGCACTTATGCTTGAATTTTTCTTGAGAAACCGCAGAGTCGTCCTATGGGGCCGGAGAGCACCGTCGTCAAGCTACCATCGAGGTCATTAACTATTGCATGGGTTGAGAATCCCGAGTACTGGAGATGGATCTCACGCCGGGACTCGAGGTTCACCCGCCCATCTTTGAAATAAACTTTTCACGTCTTTCTCGGACGACAGATATATTAAACCTGATGCACCATTATTTGTTCTCCTCTCCATGGTACAAGCTCTGGCGAATGCGCGAAACTCCTGAGGGTGTGCTATCTGAAGGTCTCTCGGCTGATTGCACCCGAGGACCTACCTGCTGCCGCCACAAGCTACACGGCTTACCTCGTGTACAAGCGGGCTGGCAGCACCCTGGAAGGCACCGTGCAAACAGCGAGCACGCTCCATTTTGATAATATCATTGCCAGCAGCCAGGTTAGCCTACACCCCAAAGATCATGGCGCCAGTAGTGCCCAAGGTGTCACCCATCCTGTCACCAGGGGCGATGGGTGGCTGGAGCTTAGACTGGGGGAGTTCTCTAACGAGAAAGCGGTAACTGTACAGCTCCTCCATGAGGACGCCAACAAAGAGATGAGCGGCCTCATCATTGATGGCATGGAGGTCAGGAGGAGCCTGTAATGTAATGCATCCACATCACCAGATTGATCGTGTGCCACCTCTACTGTAATCCACGAACTGAATAATTAAGCCTAGCCAGCTAGGCAAACCCTGCATCGAATGTACTGTGTTGAAATGTCAAGTGAACTAGCAAAGTGGCCCGCGTAGTTTGCGCGGGAAGATTTCTTAATTTCTGCTCTGTGAATTCAATAAATGGTTTGCAATGTCTAGTTTTACATCGAGGATTTCCGGCAAAAGTGTTTTAAGTTTCGTTCCCTATATCTATACCTATACCTATACCTACCTACTAATAAAGAAAGGAGAATTTCTTTGATTTTTTCATCCGGTCACTGCCCAAAATAGTTTTTTTTTCTATCCTAGGTGCTACAAAAGAAAAACAAAATGGTTTGTTCAGAATTCCATACTATGGCCCAGCGAAGCCAACCCATTTATTTTCCTGCCCATGCAGCTAGGAAAACCCTATTTGCCGCACAGGGCAACAGATAGTCCGAGCTTCGAACAAGGCGTCCAAGACTTGGCCGGCCCGGTTTCCTTATTTCTGTGTGTTCTGTTTCTATTTGTCCTTTTCTGTTAATTTCTCTTTTTCTTTCATGTTTTTTCCTTCTTTCCCTTCCAAGTTTATTATTTTTTATTTTTTTGTAAAATCAAACTTTTCAAGAACTTTTAGAATTTTAATTTTTGTTTAAATTTTCGAAAAATGTTTAGAATTAAAAAAAAAACCATTTTTTAAGAAATGTTTAGAACTTCAAAATTTGTTCTAGTTCCAAAATTTTGTTCAAATTTCAAAAGATGTTCCTATTTTTTTCTAAAAATGTTTCTGTTTTGAAAACTTGTTTGAGATTTTGAAAAATGCATTTAAAAAATGTTCCAAACTCAAGAAATGTTATTGTTTTACTTAAATGTCCACTAATTCAAGAATTTTTGTTTAAAACAGCCCCATATTTCTCCTTTACATAAAGTCATACCAATTTATATATGTGTGCCAACCTAGACGTAGCAATAAGCTGGATGAAAGATGGATATATTAAGTTGGACGAAGGGAGGATGGCTTGGTTCGTGAGCTAGCTCGAAAAGGACCCCGAATTTCTTAAAATGAAAAATGATGTTTCCATTTTTTCAAAAAATGTTTTTGTTTTCCAAAATTATTCAAGAATTTCAAAACATCTTTCCGTGTCAAATTTTGTCCTTGTTTTTCCAAAAATGTAGGGAATCTTTAAAAATTAGTTCACATTTTTGAAACTATTTAGGATTTAAAAAATTGTTCATGTTTCCAAGAATATTCGGCAATTCATTTTTATTGTAAAAATAATAATAATAATAATAATAATAATAATAATAATAATAATAATAATAATAATAATAATAGTAATAATTATTATATGAATGGTTGAAAAAAAAATCAAAAACAGTAAAAAATGTGTTGAATCTAATGCTGCATGATGTTCTTAAATATTTGCGTTGGCCATTGGTTAACAGGATCTCTTCGTTTGAGTGGTTGGCAACACTTGGTTGGGTCTTTGAGGTTGTGAGTTCGATCTTCAACTCGTCTTTTAGGTCATGAGGTCGGGTCGGGTCTTTGATGCTGCGGTAATATGTTAAACAAAGCCGACGATAGAAGGACTGGGCCTAATTAATTGTTCTGGTGTAGAGATGAATGAGAGGATGGAGATAGCACATTGAATGCTTTGAGGAAGTAGTGAACAATGATAAAATTTTGCACAGATAATGAGGGATGAAAGTTCGATATGTTCTGAAAATATGCTAATTTGAAGTAGGAATTTTTATGGCGACCTATGAAATATGAACTGGAAAACACCAACCTTGAGAGGAGTAAGCAATCTCACTGCGTAATGCAAAAGTGCCCGTCTGGTCGAAGTAAGAAATTGCATTAGATACTGGTCAAACAGCACACCCGAGCATATAGAGGACAAGTGGAAAGTGGATTCCATGTTCGAGAGGTTCATCCGCCTGCCTGGACTCCAAGGCGGTTACCAAGTTCATAAGCAAGCGGTCGGTTAATGATACTTAATCAAAAATAGGCCGGCTTTTGGATGAGATATTTGGTTATAATAACACATTCTTTAGGTTAGAAACCGATTCAATTGACTACTTATTGAAATGAAATAGGAACCCTCTTTGGGAGAAGTTCTCATTGTGATTAGAACGACTAGCGCGACAGCAGTGATCTTCTATGCCTGGCTCATAAATAGGCCTTGGCTCCGCGGCAAGTCCTTCTTAAGCATGTGATGGAGCTCAATAATGGTGTTAGGCCATGAGGGCAATTGATGACCATTCGGTCTATTGATAGGGCAGTCACTACCGAAATCCCTTTCTATGTCCTTACGAAAATGGAATACGATCTTAAACATATCGACGAGTTGTTAAACGAAGGCAAAAACCAGGGATTTTTGGAGTATGTACCTCGATTTCCAACAGGAAATTCATATCTAATATATGACTAGATCGATGCTTTAATGCGAGGGCATGGTATCTACTAGCTTTGTTGGCTTATCACAAGCTATTGAGAACGGATCTAAGGGCATCCCTACCTACAATCCTTCCTTGGTGCCCCATTCCTATCTTCTTTTCCAGATCCTTTTTTTACATTGAGCAGGGCCTTTATCTCCATAGCTAAGGTTGATACAATCTGAAGTATTTGTTAGTGGCTTCGCCCTTTGTAAGATAAGTGGGTCAATTGGGCCAAAGCGGAAGAGAAACCTGTATCTATTGATGGCGAGCCCGGATAATTGAAACAAGCAAGATACCATCTCTTCTTTAACTGAACTGAACAGAGCAAATCTCAGCCAATGCAGCCAAAGAGCAAGTGAACCAAACTACACTCCCTTACTATGAATAAAACAAACAGTAGAACCAAACACTTGAAGCTCTAATTACCAGTATGTTTGGAGGGAGACCGAGGAAGAGTTCCTCCAATCTCTTTAAACACACTACAATTGGGGGTCAAGATTCCAGGTCGGGACCCATGTTATCCCTTGTTTAAGGGGGATAGATGAGATCCATGTGGTATACCTCGTAACTAACAGAGGCAAACCCGGTTTAAGGATAACTTTCATAATATCTTTAACTCAAACCTTGTCCTCGGCAGCCAGAGGCGTGATAATTGACGCGAATGTCCTCTTATTCTAAATACATTTTATCAAGCAATTATGATGCTTGCTTCTCTTTGCTTGGATACTCTCAAAGAAGGAAATTGTGCTTCTTCAGTTCTACATTCAAATCATTGTGAGTAGATGGATACCGGTCCTTTTCTTAGAAAATTGGTTTCAGGAACTTTGTGGGATCCTTGGTAGAGCCATTTGGAGCGGAGGGTAATCGGTTTATGACAAAGAAAGTGTTTTCAAACACGATGCCCATGCTAGAGGCTTTGTACATAGTTGCAAGATGTTGCTCTACAATGTGTCGGTGTTGACGCTCTACGAGGCATTTCTACTCAAGAGTGGGGGACACGATTTCTAGCGAAGAATAGTAGGGAAAGTACAATTCACTCTGTTTTTGCATCTTGAATTTCTCTCCGAGTTGGCTTGCCCATCAGCCTAGGCAATGGCCATTCGCCACAATTACTCATGCGCCATGATCTGTCGCTTCTAAAACGATGTCTAAAGATTCAAAGACTTTGGGCAAAGTACACATGCCAAACAAACTCTTGTCCAGAATCTGCAATATGTTGCCTAAGCATTAATGGATCGAAAATAACTCTATCCCCATTTTCCAAGGAATAAGTCTGACATTTCCTCTTCTTGCCACTTGGTTAGTTTCTTGTTCAAGTAAGTTGTGTTTGAGTATCCTTTCAGCAACCATTGTTCACATCTGCTTTTTTGCCTTTGAGTAGAGTTCCCTCCATTTCTTATATCTTCACAAGTTGAGCCTCTAGCTCATATCTGAGTATCCATTCTTGAATGGTCATGTTCCTCGGCCTTTTTTTCCAGTTACCTCTAAGCTTGCTTCTAATAAGATTATCTTTATGAATACTGGCATGTCCTCATTAACATTCTGACCTCTCAAATACTTTCTAAAGGATTGGGATACATCTTTTTTTGATCCTTCATATTAGCTTTGCATCTTGATGGCCATCAAGAAATAGACTCTTCCTTTCAATTCTCTTTCAGCAACCAAGTTGTTTCAAACCAGAATTTGTATGGGGTAAAAGCTCTATCTTCCCCTTCTCCAAATAAAAGAGGTGCATGGTCAGCCGTCTTTAAAGCAAACTTATTAAAAAAACAAACCAAATGATATATATATATATATATATATATATATATATATATATATATATATATATATATATATATATATATATCAAATATCATCAAACATGGTTGGTTTGAAAAACAAATGCTAACATACAAATTGTAGGCAATTATTACATATAATTCAAATTTGAACTGCTAGTGCATGAAATGATCACCAGAAATGAGTTAAAAAATCTCACTAGTGGTATGTAGTGTATGTACGTATAGGCCTCATGTAAGAGCATCTCCAGCCGTTCGGCCAACCAGGGGCCTGAAATATCGCCGCCCGGGGACCGACCGGCGAAAGAAATCGCCTGGGGGCGATATGTTTCCGAGCCGCTGACCCAAGGCCGGCCCCAGACGCCGTTTTTCCTTTTGTCCGAAAACAAAACTCGGCCACAATTCGGTCAAACACGACGCAAGTTCGAGCAAACTCGGCGAGTTCATTGATTTTTTTATAGAATTTTAAAAAGGAAAACTAGAAACTAAAAAAGGAAACCCCGCCCGCTGTCGCCCTCGCCGTCGCCTACATGCCGACGAACTTGTAGAACATTGTGCAGTCGCCACCGTCGTTGTCATCGCCGCCGCCCTGCGTACCGCCGACGTCCCCTGCTACTCCCTTGCCCAGGGTCGCCAATGCGCGGGGGGTTGGACAGCCCGACCGTGTCCTCGTCGCTGTCGTCGAGGACGATGACGCCGCTTTCCTCGCATCCACGATGGCGAGCGGCTATAGGCTCGAGGACGCGGCGCTGGCGGGCCATCTTCTCGCGGACGTGGTCCTCTCGAGCCCATTACAGGGCGGTCTCGTCGGCGGCGGCCATGAGCTTGTGCTCCTTCTTCACGGCGCGGAGCGCCGGCTCCCTCTTTTGCCTGAGGAGGCGGGGAGGAAGGAGAGGGCTCGTTGATGACGAGCGCGCCGCCACGGGGCGCCGCCCGAGCGGCGTCTCCTGGGGCTCCGGCTTGACGGGGCGGGGCGCGGGTGAGTCGGAGGAGCGGGAGCAGGAGCCAGACGAGGAGGAGGTCGTCGTCTCCGTGCGCCTCGGCGTGCATAAGCTACCACGCCGGCGGGAGTAGGTGAGGGTCGACGGGTACTCCAGCTGTGGTGTGTTGCCGCCCTCGATGTACTCGAGGATAGCCTCCAGCATGCGGCCAGGCACACCCCACCATTCAGGACGCCCCTCCGAGTTGTAGCGGCCATGAGGCTCGGCGCCATTGGTGGCGACGAGTTGCTTGCCGTGGTGCCGTTGAAAGTATGGCTCCCACAGCATGCTGTTGGAGGCGTACATCGGCTCGTTCCTCGCCGCCTGCGGCAGCGAGGCTCGGATGTGGGCAATCTTCGCCTGTCGGTCCGGCCCAGTTGGAGGCGGCGGCGTTGGGACCCTGCCGATGCTCAGCTTCCACGCCCCCGGCACCCGCATATCCAGCAGAGCTGGGTAGTCAGCCTCGTAGAGGAGGCGGGCTTCGTCCTCGTGCAGGTGACGGCGACCGAAGCAATTGGCGGGGAGAGAGGAAAGAGTAGTGACGCTGTGAGAGGGAAAGAGATGAGCTGCGACGAGCAAGTGTGAGCTTCACCGGCGGGCGGAGGGTGGCTTTTTATAGCCACAGGCGGCGGTGGGGGCGTGGCCGCCGTGGATACGCGTGGAGGGAGCGGGCGGAACGCGCATCGCGGTGCCTTCACTGCGCCGCCCATGAGGCATCAATGGTAGGCTTGTTGGGTAACGTAGTAATTTCAAAAAAATTCCTACGCACACGCAAGATCATGGTGATGACATAGCAACGAGAGGGGAGAGTGTTGTCCACGTACCCTCGTAGACCATAAGCGGAAGCGTTATGATAACGCGGTTGATGTAGTCGTACGTCTTCACGATCGACCGATCCAAGCACCGAACGTACGGCACCTCCGAGTTCAGCACACGTTCAACTCGATGACGATCGCCGGGCTCCGATCCAGCAAAGCTTCGGGGATGAGTTCCGTCAGCACGACGGCGTGGTGACGATGATGATGCTCTACCGGCGCAGGGCTTCGCCTAAACTCCGCAACGATATGACCGAGAGGTGGAATATGGTGGAGGGGGGCACCGCACACGGCTAAGGAACGATCCGTAGATCAACTTGTGTGTCCTAGGGTGCCCCCCCCCCGCCCCCGTATATAAAGGAGAAAAAGGGGGGAGGCCGGCCGGCCCTAGAGGGCGCGCCAGGAGGAGGAGTCCTCCTCCTAGTAGGAGTAGGACTCCCCCTTTCCTACTCCTACTAGGAGGGGGAAAGGAATGGGGAAGGGGAGAAGGAAAGAGGGGGCGCCGCCCCCCCTCCTAGTCCAATTTGGACTAGAGAGGGAGGGGGCGCACGGCCTACCCTGGCCACCCCTCTCTCTCTCCACTAAGGCCCATAAGGCCCATTACTTCTCCCGGGGGGGGGGGGGGTTGGGTTCCGGTAACCCTCCGGCACTCCGGTTTTCTCCGAAAACGTCCGGAACACTTCCGGTGTCCGAATATAGTCGTCCAATATATCAATCTTTATGTCTCGACCATTTCGAGTCATGTCCGTGATCACATCCGGGACTCCGAACAAACTTCGGTACATCAAAACTTATAAACTCATAATAAAACTGTCATCGTAACGTTAAGCGTGCGGACCCTACGGGTTCGAGAACTATGTAGACATGACCTAGAACTATTCTCGGTCAATAACCAATAGCGGAACCTGGATGCCCATATTGGTTCCTACATATTCTACGAAGATCTTTATCGGTCAAACCGCATAACAACATACGTTGTTCCCTTTGTCATCGGTATGTTACTTGCCCGAGATTCGATCGTCGGTATCCAATACCTAGTTCAATCTTGTTACCGGCAAGTCTCTTTACTCGTTACATAATGCATCATTTCGTAACTAACTCATTAGCTACATTGCTTGCAAGGCTTATAGTGATGTGCATTACCGAGAGGGCCCAGAGATACCTCTCCGACAATCGGAGTGACAAAACCTAATCTCGAAATACGCCAACTCAACATGTACCTTTGGAGACACCTGTAGTACTCCTTTATAATCACCCAGTTACGTTGTGACGTTTGGTAGCACCAAAGTGTTCCTCCGATAAACGGGAGTTGCATAATCTTATAGTTACAGGAACATGTATAAGTCATGAAGAAAGCAATAGCAATATACTAAACGATCAAGTGCTAGGCTAACGGAATGGGTCATGTCAATCACATCATTCTCCTAATGATGTGATCCCATTAATCAAATGACAACACATGTCTATGGTTAGGAAACATAACCATCTTTGATTAATAAGCTAGTCAAGTAGAGGCATACTAGTGACGTTGTGTTTGTCTATATATTCACACATGTATTATGTTTCCGGTTAATACAATTCTAGTATGAATAATAAACATTTATGATGATATGAGGAAATAATAACAACTTCATTATTGCCTCTAGGGCATATTTCCTTCAAGGCTGGCCGACGCTGTAGCCTGGCAGCTTTGGCATTGATTCCCTACGGGAAATCGAGACGATGAGGACGACGAAGCGCCGAGTCGCTGACTCGGCGGCCCCACCGGGCTTTTGCGCCAATATCGCTTCCCCCCAACGCCCTCGGGCGACCCGCAGAGCGACGAGTTCAGCCTGGTTCTGCCGGTGCCGAAATCGGGCCTAGCCGATGAAAAATGGGCTTCTGGGGGCTCGACTGACCCGTTTTTTAGGGCCGGCAGTAAAAATGGCCTTGGGGGGGGGGAGGGGGGCTTGTTGGGGGCGCGGTTGAAGATGCTCTAAGGTAGGAAGAGGACTCATAGACACCAGGTGGCCGAAACTATGACACTAATATGGTTGTTATTAACCTTAATTATAACTCAAAAAAATCAGTTGAAGCCTGAAAATCATAAAACGTGGTTAGACCCCTATAGGCCGGGGCAAAATTTAAAGAACACTTCCCAAAAGATGTCAAATAGTTCGCTAACATACCGAACTATATCCCAGGAAGAAACTAGGTTTAAGAAGGAACATACCATATTTGCATGCGAAACGACTGTTGCTTCGTCGATTGGCCCTAAAACATTTTTACATACACTAATGTGTGATTTGTGCGCTTTATTATGATTGTTCAATGCCACTCTTCCACGTATCGTGCATCGTATCCATTCGTTTGTCCTAGATCGAACGGCTTCAATGGGGGTAGGCAGATAGCCATTGAGCCGATGTGAAGGCAGCTTGGGTTCTATACTTCCATAACGATTACTACCTCCGTCCTTTAAAAAGTGTACTTTCGATCTTTAAAAAAAAGTGTACTTTTAATTTTTTAGAGGGTCAAACTATTTTAAAGTTTGACCGAGTTTGTGGAAAAATATATCAATATTTATGAAACCAAATAGGTATATGATGAAAATACATTTTATCATGAATCTAATCCTACTAATTTGATGGCATAAAGTTGATGCATTATTATATAAATACGGTCAAACATAAAAAAGTTTGACTTTCCAACAATGTTGGAAGTAGCGAATCAACCTGTGGTTGAGTTGGTTAGATGAACAGTGGTATCCCCAATCCACCAGGGTTCAAATCCTGGTGCTCACATTATTCCTGAATTTATTTCAGGATTTCCGGCGATGCGCTTTCAGTGGGAGGAGACGTTCCCGTCGATGACGAGGCGCCTACGGTGACTTCGTAAATCTCAAGATGATATGCCGGCTCAGTCTCTCGAAGGTGCTCATAGGGGTAGGGTGTGCGTGTGTGCGTTCATAGGGATGAGTGTATGCACGTGTATATGAGCGCTTGTGTCTGTACTGATGCTAAAAAAAACAATGTTAAAAGTACACTCTTCAAAGGACGGAGGGAGTAGGCTTTCGGGTGGAACTGACTTCTCATATGCTTATGTGGCAGATATTTAGACTCCCCTAGGCCACCGGTACAGAGTATTTCAGACGTATTGATCGGTGCGGTCCAAAATGAGATGTTTTATATTATGACATGGATTGCAAAAACGTCTTATATATGGGATGAAGGAAGCAACACATGAGCCACAGAAGGAATATTTTGGGACCCACAAAAGCATCTACTTTCTCCACCAAACTTCGGCAGATCAGATCTCCCAGTCCACACAAGTCCTCCCAAATTTGCAGATCAGATCTCCCAGTCCACACAAGTCCTCCCAAATCCAAATCCTCTCCAAGCCAGCCTGGTTGCTGAGACGATCCAAGAAATCTTTAGTCTGCCCCCGTGATTAAACCAAGGATCGTTTGCGGTCCGGCGGCCCCCGTCGCCTCGCTGCACCAGCTACTCGTCTCCGGGGAAGGTGCCGGCCGCGGCGTACGTGCGTGCTATACAGGGTTCACATCCCTTGCTAGCTCGAAGCCATCCTCCGCGACGGAAGCCGTGCCGACCGCGGCCGGTAGGTGCGTACGACCCTTTAATTTCTTCTGTGCCTTAATTAGTGCCTCGTTGAGTTGTAGCACGTTGAACTTGACAGGCGATAATTTGTGGGCGTAATTACATCGATTCATCTTTCTCTATCAGTGTGTGTTCGTCCTACACTGCTCCATCGACAAAAAATTTAACTGGCCGAGCTCTCTGCAGTGCCATTTGAGTCAGATCTGGCGAGGGGGTCGGGTTGTAGAACGTAGCTTGTCGTATGCAACGTCACCTGGGCTTTTGCTTCAATCATCAATCCTTTTTCTTTTCAGGATTTACAACGACAACTCGACCTACGTACACTCCTGTCCACCCAAAAATTAACTCAGCGGGCTGCAAATTCTCATAACCATGGAGGCTGCTCTGGTGAGTGCAGCTACCGGGGCATTGAAACCTGTCCTGGGGAAGCTGGTCACTCTTCTCGGTGACAAGTACAAGCGTTTCAATAGGGTGCGCAAGGATATCAAGTCCCTCACCGACGAACTCAGGACCATGCATAATTTTCTCCTCAAGATGTCGGAAGTGGAGGATCTTGATTGGCAGGATAAGGTGTGGATGAATGAGGTGCGGGAGCTTTCCTATGACATGGAGGACGCCATCGACGACTTCATGTTGTGTGTCGATGATAAAGACACTAAGCCAGATGGCATCTTGGAGATCATCAAGAGCTCGCTTGGGAAGATGAAGGCTCGCCGTCGGATTGGTAGCGAGATCCAAGATTTGAAGAAACAAATCATCGAGGTGGGCGACAGGAATGCAAGGTACAAGGCTCGTGAGGCTTTCTCCAAGGCTAGTAATGCAACTGTTGACCACAGAGCTCTTGCGATCTTTGAGCATAAATCAAAGCTTGTTGGAATTGACGAACCAAAGGCTGAGATAATCCAAATCTTGACACAAGAGGATGGATGTGTGTCAACACAAATGCAGTTAAAGGTGGTTTCCATAGTTGGATCAGGAGGGATGGGCAAGACAACTCTTGCAAACCAAGTGTATCTAGAGCTCAAAGAGAAATTCGAGTGTCAGGCTTTCTGTTCAGTCTCACAACACCCAGACATGATAAAAGTCCTGAGAACTATTCTCAGTGAGGTGGCTAAGAAAGATTATGCCATCACAGAAGCTATGGATGCTCAACAACTGATCTTCAAGATCTCCAGATTTCTAGAGAACAAAAGGTATTATCTTAGTCTACTCATGTTTTCTCGCACTCCTTAGATGTGTACAAAAGAAAAACTCAATTTTTCATCCTTGCGATATTGCACTCCCTCTCTTTAATCATTTTTTTGGGGGGTCTTTCCTAAAAGTTTTGGACCTCACTTCCCCCTAAGCCATCATATCCGCTCCCAGACATTTTTCTGATAGGACAAAATTGTTCCAACAAAGTTCTAAAAACATTGAAATAAATATTCATGCATATGGGTCACAGGGGTATATGTACATATAAATTTTGGTTGCATAATATGACAATTTAGTATTTATCAAACATAAAAGTAAATATGTTACTTTTTGTGCATATGCAAATGGTCATATATACATGAACCAAAAAATTAAATGTATGTACTTCACACTACAACCTATATGCATTTGTTTTTCAGATTTTCTTTTAGTAACATAGGGACAATGATCTCCTTCAAGAAACCACTCAGGGTACAAGCGTTGTTGTCATTGCCTCGAGTGACGCCACCGCGGCCTATTTGCAGCCTAAGTAGGTTAGCATCACTAGTCCATGGCTTCTGCATGTCCACCCTGGACCCTTGGTGTCCCCAGTTGTCTACAGCCACAAGCGGTGCCGCCATTGTCAAAGACACGACCATGGACAGAATCCTCGACAGGCACCGTCATGGTCTACGCTGACAAAGACACTGATGGTGGTGTCTCCAACAAGTTCTGCCCCGAAAACACAACTATGCTATAATCGCTTGGTGCACTTCAAGTCCACATGTCGATATAATATCATCCACTAATGAACGGCTGGCTGGCTGCCGATGTGAAGTTGTGAACCCTAGTTTTATGACTAATCTAGTATTCACGCGCAAAGGAAATGTTGAAAAACTTCTTTTCCCACATACGAATTTAATATCACATACAAAATAATCATATAAAATAACTCCGGAGAATATGCCAATGTACAATACAACAGTTTTGTGGTCAAAATATATTTTCATCATACTAAATTGTTGTTGTTATCTCCCTTTTATATATATTAATGTATTTTTCACTCCAGCTGTTGTACCATAACTATCATCAAATCACATTCACCCGACCAATGAAGAGGGATTCCAAAAGTGTTAATGAGAAGTGACCAGGCATATTTTTATTAATTGACAAACTATAACCACTACCATGTTTCAAAGTAAGGTAGAAGTTGAAAACGTAGCAATGATGGCACTATTGATTTCCCGAGGGAAAAATGTCAGAAAACAATGATGTCTTAGACATAGACAAATCATTCAAAATGTAACTTTGAGGTTTTTATGAATATGTTAGTAAAACATTAAAAAATACAAAATTATGAAGTGTCTTACTTGATAATTCTAATAAAGTTACCTTAATTTGACCAATATCAGTAATATTTATATACAGATAGTCAAAATTAGAAAAGTATGGCAACTAGTTTTGTACCTAGAAGGGTAGGTCACCATCTATTTGGAACAGGGAGTTGGCATGAATTTAGTATGATGTATTTGATAACATAAACTTCTTTTTAGCTATCTTATTTGGAACTTCTTTTATATGTTGTCAATGAGAAGTAGGTTTCTGATAATAATAAAGTCCACGCTAATATCACTCATGATATCTGTGTGCAGCTATTTTATCGTTGTCGATGATATATGGAAGAATGATTCATGGGATGTCATCAAGTGCGCATTCCCCGTAACCAGTTGTGGCATAATAATCACCACTACTCGTAGAAAGGATGTCGCTTGTTCATGTCGTTCATCATTCAATGGTCATATTTATAACATAAGACCTCTTGATATGATGCATTCGAGACAGTTATTTCTCATGCGACTATTCAACTATAGAAATGGCTTCCCTTCACACCTTGAAGAGGTTTCTAGTCAAATCTTGGAAAAATGTGGTGGCTTACCTTTAGCGATCATTGCTATATCTAGTTTGTTGGCAAATAGAGGAAGTACAAAGGATCAGTGGGATGAAGTGGAAAATTCGATTGGTTGTGCACTGGAAAGAAATGATACTGTTGATAGAATGATGAAGATTATGTCACTTAGTTACTTTGATCTTCCTCCTGATCTCAAGACTTGTTTATTGTATCTGAGTATATTTCCAGTGGGCTATGTTATTGACAAGCAAGATCTCATACGAAGATGGACTGCTGAAGGATTCATTCATAAAAACTCCAGATATACGGTACATGAGGTAGGTGATATGTATTTTAATGAGCTCGTGGATAGGAGTTTAATCCAACCCGTGAAGACTGAAGAGCATGGTAAGGTGAACGGTTGTCGAGTTCACAACACAATTCTTGATTTCATCATCTCCAGGTCCATCGAAGAGAACTTTGTTACTTTAGTTGGTGTTCCAAATCTTAAAATTGATACAGAAAGCAAAGTTCGCCGGCTCTCTCTCCATGTTGAAGATGCAGAAAATTCTACCAATCGGCTCTCTCTCCATGTTGATGATAAAAGGAATTCTATTCCACTGACGAGCCTAGAGTTGTCTAATGTCCGATCACTCACTGTGTTTGGGCAATCATGGAAAATCCCTTCAGCGGTGGAGTTTCGTCATTTGCGCGTTTTTGGCTATGGATCGGGTTGCCGCCATATGAAAAACCATCATCTTGCAAATATGGGGAGCTTCTTTCAACTGAGGTACCTGAACCTGAGTTGGACAGGAATAAGCGAGCTTCCAGATCAAATCAGACAAGCACGGTGCCTAGAGTTGTTGGACCTAAGAGGCACCAGGATATTTGAATTACCAGCAACTATTATTAATCTCAGAAAATTGGTTCATCTATTTATCGACACTGGTGTTAAATTTCCTGATGGAATTGAGAAGATGCAGGCACTGGAAACGTTGAAACAGGTCGGAATCCTCAAACAACCATTTAACTTCCCGCAAGAACTTGCCAAGCTACGGAATTTAAGGAAGTTATCCCTTCACTTTCATGGCGATTCTGCTACTGAGGCTAAGAATGAGTTCAAGAATGTTATTGCTTCTTGTCTTCATAAGCTAGGAAACCTACGTTCTCTTACTGTTTGGAGTGGGGGAAGCTTCTTACAGGGACCTTTGTGCCCTGTTCCTCTCAGCCTCAAGAAACTTGTGGCTTGGAATTCAACCATCTGTCGGGGCCCGGCTTGGGTGGGCTCTCTCGTCAACCTACAACGGTTACACCTTGAAGTGGAGGGAGTCAGTAAGGGAGATCTCTGCATCCTTGGAAGCTTACCTGCTCTACTTGTTTTGGATCTGATGGTAAGAGAAAATCGTAATCATAGAAGTCTCAAGGTCGATGGTGGAATTGGGTTCCGAAGCTTGAGGCAGTTTTATTATGATATCAGGGATGAAGCGATGAATCTGATATTTGCAGCAGGATCCATGCCAGAGCTAGAAACGCTCGAGATTTCTTTTGACGCGGATCAAACCGAGTCTCTGAATACTAGTGGTGGTTTTGACTTTGGAATCGAAAACCTTCCTTGCCTCATTGCTCTCAGATGTAGAGTATATCGCTGGCAGGATAGAACATTTCAGGCTGCAAAGGCTGCCATGGAGAGAGTGGCCAGCACACATCCCAACCATCCTAGTATAATCGTTGAACCAGGGACGGAGCTGGTATACGACCAGTGGTGCCAAATGAACCCAATGAATTTTTCCAGTCTTCTCGAGAGTTTTCTAGTTGACTGACCCAATGAGGTAATGCTACCAGTGGTGTTTTCTTCTAGCTTTGTCCCTGCTTTGAAGTAATCACTAGTAAAAAAAGGGCCTATTGTCCCGGTTGATAAGGGCCTTTAGTCCCGGTTGGTGAACCGGGACTAAAGGGTCGGTACTAATGCCTCACCCCTTTAGTCCCGGTTCAATCCAGAACCGGGACTAAAGGCCGTGGCCACATGGAGCCTTTAACAATCCACCTTTAGTCCCGGTTGGTGTTACCAACCGGGACTAATGGAAATTTTATGATTTTTTTTGGGAAATTTTTTTTGAATTTTTTTTTTGAAATTTTATTTGAATTTTTTTTATTTTCAAATTTCTGAATTTTTTTAACCCCTAATCTCTAATCAGCACCCCTCATCACTGCTCAATTTATCCTCTTTTCTAATCACCCTCATCATTCCAAATCACCTAACTTCCCGAACGGTAACCCATCCTCCCACTCACCCAACCTGAGCATGCTTAACTTTCGGGTTTTATTCTCCCTCGTTTCCAAGTCTGCACTTGTTGTTTTCCTGACAATAGTAAGATGTCAATCCTATTAACCCTCAGGAATTTTGCTTGAGCATGAATTGACACATTTCACTATTTGAGTTTCAAACTATTGTTTTCAAAAACAATAATTATTTAGAAAACAATAGTTATTTTGAATAATTAGTTTGACCATGGTTTGACCATAGTTTGACCATAGTTTGACCAGATTTGACCAAAATTCAAAATAACTGAACAAATTATTTAGTAACACTAATATTCTAGAATAATTAGTTTGACCATGGTTTGACCATTGTTTGACCACAGTTTGAAATTTTTTCGATTCTTTCCACTCTAGATATTAAAAGCCCCGTAACTTTTTTTCTGTTAGGTTTTTTGAGGATTTTGAAAATGTTTAACGGGGTTCCCCCAGTTAAATTTGGATGTAACTTTTCGAGTAGATGATTTTTCATATAAAAAACTTTTTCATCCGAGTTAGTATGCAAAAGTTATGCCCATATTTACAAATTCCAAAGAGATTTTGCAAATAAAGTCGAAATTCACATTTGCAAATTTTTCCAACAACTAGACCACATATCACATGGGAAACTTATTTTCTTTTATTTTTTTGACATTTCCATCATTTTCTTTTATTTTTTTTAAATTGAAAAGGCGATCCTGGGGGGGTAGAGTTTGAAAATGGGGCCTTTAGTACCGGTTCGTGGCACGAACCGGGACTAAAGGTCTCAACCCCATTAGTCCCGGTTCGTGCCCAAACCGGGACTAAAGGTCTATTCTTTAGTCCCGGTTTGAGGCATGAACCGGGACTAATGGGCATCGCACCCTTTAGTCCCGGTTTGAGGCACAAACCGGGACTAAAGGGCACAGGTGAACCGGGACTAATGCCTTAGCTGCACGAACCGGGATAAATGCTCACATTAGTCCCGGTTCTGGATTGAATCGGGACTAATGGGCTAAACTGGCCTGGACGAAAGCCCTGTTTTCTACTAGTGAATCAAGCAACTATATATGATGCATGGAGGGTATAAGTTACCACCATACAAGATTACGTTAAGAGTTCCCAATATTTGTATCTCCCTTTCTTTGCCTGATATGTTCAGGACTTCAGGTTGCCTGTCTTTTCAGGCTGGGTCACGGTTCAATGCAGCTTCAAGAATCATCACTGTATTTCTGGGTTCTGTTCACCATTTTCCGCGATGAATGTGTCCAAGTTCTTGTGGATGTGCGGTGCCTCTCTACATGTTTGTTTGCATGAGGGATGCCAGATGCAGGTACTTATCTACTCGATTTTTTTTACTATTTTTTACTCTCCATAACATCCCTAGCTAGTCAGATAACTGCCGCTGCAGACAGTATATTTGAGGCATTTAAATTAGCCAATCTGCAGGGAAAATAATATCCTCTCTGTAGTCATTTAAATTGGCCAATGCCATTGCTTTTTTGCACGGAGGGCTTTCGATTTGGTAATAATGACACCAAGATGGCACTAGCTGGCCCATTAATTGCAGTACTGTGTAGAGCATTGTGGGGTTTGATATGCATTAGTTCAATCTGCAGCAAGACTCAGTTATGTATGTTGAAGTTTTCTTTGTATCGACAATTTGGTGGCCATTCATCTTATTTATTACTCCCTCTGTCCCACAATATAAGACGTTTAGCTTGCAAAGATGTCTTATATTATGGGACGGAGCGGGTACTACATACTGTACAGTGTATGATTAAATTATTATCATTTCCTTTTCCTTTAGCTAGTCATTCTTGGTTCTTGCCACGTTATGGTTACTGAACTAAGCAGCTCACAGTCTCTTTTCATTTTCAGAACAATTTGGATGATGTCATACTTATAGTTTAATGTTATATGTTTGCCATCACTGTCAAGTTTTTTTTTAGAACGAAGACGCTAGAAGCGTCTGGCTTTAAATTAATAAAGCCCTTAGGCACCAGGTTGAACAAGTTACATCTTAGCTAAAGCAAAAGGAAACGTTCGGTCCACGACCGCCAGGTTCATCACGAAGGCAACATGACAACCAACCATAACATCCAACGCTGAAGACCTAGCTAACATAGAACTCCCTCTAAAAGACTCCAAAAGCTTCAACGACTCGACGGATCTTGTCTTGCCATCACCTGGATAGTCTTGATGCGCGTAATGGCCTTCGACATGCGCTCAGCATCGCTCTCCTTCCCCAGTGGAGTCCACGTCTATAAAAAAAGATGGCATTTGAAGATCACGTCCGCGGGATGGTTAGGGAATTTTTTTCTCAATCGTAATTTTATTGCGCGTCGTCCAAATAGCCCAAAGCAGCGCCCCTACGCAACGCCAAGCGATTCTACTACTAGTCCCTTTCATGGATTTGAGGATGGAAATCAAGTCATTCCTCGAGGCTGGGTTCCAGTTCGTGTGGAAAGCTTCCCTAACTGCACTCCACGCGAACCTGGCCAGGTGACATCTAAAAAAGACGTGGTTTGCATCTTCACCAAGGCCGCACACAGTGCAAGTATCATCAGCCGGACCGTTACGCTTGGCCACGTTATCCGAAGTGGGCAGCCTATTCCTGAACATTTGCCACATGAAGATTTTAATCTTCAAGGACAGGCCTGCCTTCCACAACCCCTAGCTATATCAAGCGTTGTCCCTTCAGTTAGCTTGTTGTAGAGGGACTTAACTGAGATTTTCCTGGAAGCTGTCAAGCTCCACTCTACCGAATCATCGCCCGTCCCTAGATGGTTGGCACCAATTTGCTGTACCAGACCGGCCCATGACTCTCGTTCGGCGTTGGTAAGGGCCCGCATAAAGTGGATCGCACGCGGGTCAGTACGAACTGCCTCCCCCACTAAGATATTGATGTTAGTGGCAATCCGGAATAAGTTGGGGTAGCTTTGCCAAAGGGGAGAGGCGCCCAGCCAATGATCAAGGCAAAACCGAGTGGATTGACCTTTGTTAATCTGAAATTTGGCCCCAATAGCAAAAGCGGGCCGGACCGCTTGGATCCCTTTCCAAAACACGGAGCCGTTGGCCGAGGCCATCACTGCCAAGTTTTGATGGTACCATTATTTGCAGTGCTATTCAATCCCCATATGCTTGAATGGAAAGTTCTCTATTATTCTTTCACTGTCGTGGCTGATGTTCGAGAGACACACTCATTTTGTGAAAAAGAGTAGAGAAAACTCGTAGCATGCGTATCTGTTAGTCGGAAAAGCGATGACCACGGCCCGCTAGTGTCAAATATGATTTCAGCTTAATTCAACCTACCAATGTTACGCATTAGACTATGCGCAAAATCAAAACTATCAATACATGCACCCATGGTGTTTGGACAAAAGGAAAATAACATTAGCATCACTATATCGCTGGGACTCCATATCCTCCAGGCCTGTTTATTCTAGAATCCATAGATCATAAGATGCTCCTAGCTTTTGTGGTTAGCCAGGAGGGACTCGATTGCTGAATTCTTGGTCGGAACATCTTTATACCGGATTCGGAACCCATGGCCTGCAGAAAGCAACCGAACTGAAGATCTTTAACGAGATGTCTTATCCCGAAATAAAACTGAACTGTGGTGGTTGATGTTCTAGATGCAATTTTTGAATATCTTTCACATACCAGGTAAAAACCACTTGAAATCGGACAAGGAGGCCGAGTATTGTTAAACCTTGTTGGGAAGGGCCAATTCATCAAAAAACATTATTTTAGCAAGGAAAAAAACACGGTTACTATTCATACTAAGCTTAAATCACCGATGTTAGGGGACCAGGCACCCTGTCTCCGCCAATGGTCATCCGCGCAGAGATGGATCCAACGTTGGATTGAGAGCGTACCCAAGCATATTGTCAACAACGTCCTGCACTGGAGCAGCGGCGCACATCGATCTTAGAGCATCTCGAGCATACTCCATATAAGTTTGTCAGCCTGTAAAATTCCAGCCGATTTACAAGATCCGAGAAAAAACCCGGCCCGGTCAGATACCATAAAAAAGGCCCCGCCCGTAAAAACCCGGACGTATCCGCTATATTTACCGGAACCCGGGCGTTTTAGGATTTGCATCCGGCAAATTCTCTTTCCTCCTCCGCCGCAATTTTACACTCTCCGGCGTCATTTCCATCTTGGAGGTGGGGAGATGAATCGGAGTGGTGTGACATTTTAATAGGGAGACTAGCGCCCTTGGGTAGTGTGCCCGACAAATCACAGGCCCTGCATGAGGATCAACTCCTTCCAGAGGATCGCGTACGAGCGATTCAAGAGGAAATATCGGGATTTTTGGTCGACCAGGTCATAGATCCCAAAGAAAAATTTCATTACAAGCTGTCTGCATGAATGTAATGGTCCGCAAATTGTAGGAGAAATTATATGTACCAAATTGTGTGTGTGTGTACGAGAAATTCGATGATATATATGATCGTTTCTACGAGAAATACTATATATATATGCATAATCGCCCCATCATTTGCTTTTGTGCTTTGAGGGGATCCCATGGAATGAGCCTCCTGCTCTTCCACAGGCGCATCAGGGTCGGGAGAATCCGGTTCCCCGAGCTCGGCGCGGCGAAACCGCCTCGTCAGATTGGTGGCTATTGCGACGAATTCGCTTTCGTCCCCGGCTTCCGTATAATCTGAGAAAGCGTAAAATATGTTTGAAATAAAAAATAGTTAAATGGAAAACATGAAATTAAAAGGAAAAACAAATCATAAACCTATAAACCCCTAAACCTTTTAGTCCCGGTTGGTGTAAACAACCGAGACTAAAGGCTCACTACCCCCGGCGCGGGCTCGTGCCACATGGTGGGCCTTTGCGGCTTTAGTCCTCACCCTTTAATGTCGGCTGCAGAACCAGCACTAAAGGTACTTCCGAACCGAGACAATAGCCCGTTTCTGCACTGGTGAGCGTGCAGCACTAGCCCGTAACCACCACCTACACGAGCGATGAGCCGATGACACAGCAGGTGATGTCCGTACGGGGCCCGTACTAGAGTACCGGGCAGGGTGTCAATGTATGTGAACGGGTTCGGGTGCTGACTTGACCAGAGATACCCAGTACGTGTCGAGGGCTCGAGGCAAGGTCATAATTAATGTAGGTGGGTACGTACCCACCTACTCATCACCACCGTTTTAATTCGTTCGATCAGAGTCCCCCCAGCCCGAACTTCAGCCGTCAAAAGGAAAGTTATGAAAAGTTGCCATGGTGTAACTAAATGACCATGGTGTACTGCATGCTTGTCTAGCCAATGCATATGGAAACAATTTCATGGATATCTACTCCCTCTACTCTAAAAACTGATGATGATGCTCCTCTACAGATACAGTAAGATTGCCATCGCTAACTTGATGTCGAGATTGCGTCATGGCATGGCAATTTGTAGAGATTAACTGAAGAAAATGAAGCGATAGTGTTGAGCAGGATGCTATCTGCATGGAAGAGATCCAACGTCGGGGCCTTGTGCAATGAGTTCATGAGTCGCGGTGGTGGTCAGCTCGAGTTGTGGCTGCGGTGTCGCCTCCTGTCTCCGCCAATGGCCATCGCCGTGGCTTTGCGATAGAGATGGATCCAACGTTGGATTGAAAGCGTACCTAAGCACATTGTCAACAACGTCATGCACTGCAGCAGCGGCGCACTTCGATCATAGAGCATCTCGAGCAAACTGCGTATAAGTTTGTTGGCCTGTAAAATTCCAGCCGATTTACAGGACCCGAGAAAAAAAACGGCCCGATCAGATACCGTAAAAAAGGCCCCGCCTGTAAAACTCAGGCGTATCTGCTATATTTACCGGAACCCGGGCGTTTTAGGGTTCACTTCCGGCAAATTCCCTTTCCTCCTGCGCCGCAATTTTACACTCTCCGGCGTCGTTAGCAGCAAGCGAAGTGCCCGCTGCGACGCAGCAGCAGGGAGCGCTGCAGCCTAGCTAGGCAGGCCGAGGAGAAGAAAAGCCTGCGCACTTTTCCTAAATCCGCTCTACTCCTACCCCCGTAGCCTTTGGATGCTACGACGGCACGGCACTGCCGAAGGAACTCTCTGAAACGGCAGCTGCCCCCCCGCCCATGCATGTACACCCACAGGCCACAGCCACGCAGCAATGGACTAGCTAGTTTCCGTGCACGCTCTACAGCCGGTACAGTAAGTATCGGCACGACCTACAGCCGGTACAGTAAGTAGATAGGCCAACTAGGAGACCGTCAGGTGGAAGTGCAGGTGCGGCGACGCCGTCTTCGACTCCTAGAGATCAGATCAGTGCACGGCAAGCAGCGGGGTTGGATATATAGGTGATGCCGTCTGCCATCGTCATGCAATGTACACCAAGTAGAAATAAGGTCTGCATGCATGCATGCATGGCTGGTACTAGGAGTATAAGTCTTTTTAGGGATCTCAATATAGGCTACACGGAGCAAAATGAGTGAATCTACACTCTAAACTATGTCTACATACATCCGTATGTAGTCGATAGTGAAATCTCTAGAAAGACTTATATTTAGGAACGGAGGAAGTAGTAGTGATTCCTTTTCTAGGCCTTAATTTTCTATGAATCTGAAAGAAAAGAAGAAGGACAACGCTAACGCCCACACGTGTGGTGGGAGTCAAAGCCGCCCACACGCCCTATAACACACAGACTGCGTAACGTCACCGTATGCATGCATGTGGATTTTTTTTGGATTTTTTGTTTTTAAAATGTTTTATCTCTTAAATAAAATATCCGATTGAAGATCTATTTTCATCATTAAATCCCACGCGACGAGATCTTCGAAAATAGATCTCATATCAATATATTTCGACGGTTTTTCTTTTTGGTTTAAAAGTTGTCATTTCTATTGCATATGAATTTTCATGATGTTTACACTGAAGTTGTCATGATATGTTTCAGCTATTTTCTTCTACATTTAAAAGTAAATTTTGACATATTATAAAACGGGGAGTTAAGAAACTAGACATGCCATGAACCATAAACTAAAATTGCCATGATACATGCACTTAAAATTGTCGTGGTTCATACAAAAACTAATTTTCATGGTCAAAGTACTGAAATTGCCATCATAAAAAACTAAAATTACCATGCTCTACAAACTAAAATTGCCACATGTCAACTTTAGTTTAAGCACTGTGGCAACTACAGTGTAAACATAATGGCAACTTTTGGGAAAAAAATTCGTCGAAACATATCAACCTGGGGTCTAGTTTTGAAGATCTCGTCGAGACGGATTTAATGGTGTAAACGGATTTTTAATTCGATTTTTTAATTAGAAAATAAAACATTTTTAAACCGAAAACCAAAAAGATTCTTGCTGATGTCATCTGTTCATACCTGGCAACATGTGTGGTGATGGAGGCGTGTGGGCGATATGCAAGATGCCACATGTGTGGGCATTAGTTTTTCCGAAGAAGAAAGAACGCTCTCGGTGTCGTTTGTCGCGCGCACAGCTACAAAAGGGCCGCCCCGATGTCTAACAGAGGATGCGCGCGTGGTGGCCATGGGGCCGGTACCATGGTTTACCGGATCGGGCTTCTCACGACCAGGCCCACCAACTCGTCCATACAGCACCAAGGAGGAGTGGCGCCACCTTCATTCCTTACTAGATCGTGAAGGCGCGCGTTGCCGCGCCCATCCCAAAATTATAATATATAGGTTGGCTTTAACATCTATTTGAATACAAAGTCATTTTGGAATGTAAACATTGCACCAATAGGGCCTCTTTGCATTAACTTGGTTTCACTAATTTCCTGCTCACTATTTATTCATAGACAAATACAAAGCACATATTGACAATAGTACCCAAAAACAAGAAATGAAAATGCAAGTCTCATAGCAGTGCGTGTGACCTAAAACACAATAAGATCCTGCATGTGCACAACCATAGTTATTCCATCATTTTCAAAAGAATTTCAGACATAAAACAACAATGACAAGTGTATATATGAACTGGCCTTATAATTTCTTGTATATTTATCGACATGTGTACCATCACTTCGAAAGGGACCAACAAAAGATGCACCCAGGTTAAGCATCTTTACTCAATAAAAATATATGAAAAGAGAAGACTCCATTGATGGATTTACTCTTACCAGCAGAAAATTCCAAAAAAGCATATGTTTTAACTAAACATAAGAAAATGATTGTGTCAATCATCTATTCTTATCAGGACAACAATTTTTCATTCCAATTTTGTATCGGTGAAATTATCCCTTTCTGGTAGCGTATATTCTCAACAGGAATACGACCCAAGGGAAGAAATAGAAGCATGGGGAGTGAATTGCACGAAACCACCACATTTGGGGCTTATCTTGCAGAAAACCACCTGGTCGCTAATCATTTGCAAAAGCCACCGCGGATTCAGTAAAAGTGTTGCAAAAAGCACTGAACAGGTGGTTTAGCCCGTTTAACCATTTTCTGACTAGTGGGGCCGGACTGTAAGGAGCTGATTTGACAACAAATTGACATATACCTCCCTGGATCTTATAAAAGAAAAGCAATCAAGCCTCCCCCCCCCCCCCGAGGGCATCTCCTTCCTCTCGCCGGGAAGAAGCGGGATGGCGGCAGCTGGGCGGAGCTGCAGGCGAGGAACGGTAGCGCGACGGCGGGATCCGGCCAGGATTCGGTGGGACTGGAGGCGGCGCGACGAACTGAGAGGGGGCGACTGCCTCAGCTCCTGCAGCAAAACGACGGCGAGGCGGAGATGTGACTGCTTCACCAATTGAAAATTTATTTTCTTGTTGCTCTCCTCGATCTCTTGATTGACTGCTTCACGGACGGTGCCCATGGCCATGGCATCGCCGTCGTGGTCATCTTGCTGCGCCTCTACCTCCACCCGTCCTCTGCCTAGTCCTCCCGCGAGCAGCAAGAGCAGGAACCTGTGGCGGGCAAGCAGCGGGAGGAGGAGCGCCAGCGGAGGGAAGAGACAGCAGCAGCTGTCCATCCGCGCGGTGGCCGCACCGTCGTTGGCGGTGGACTACTCGGACACCGGCGCCGGCGCCGGCGACATCCCCTCGCTGAAAATCAAGCTGCTGGTGAGTGGCCGATAAGAATATTCCAGCATCTGACCGAGCATTTCGTAGCCACTCGCACGCTCGCTTGACGGACCCTCGCATGATTCATCAACGCAGAGCGCGGTCGCCGGGCTGAACCGGGGCCTCGCGGCGAGCCAGGAAGACCTGGACCGGGCGGACGCGGCGGCGAGGCAGCTCGAGGCGGCGGCGCCGGCCCCCGTGGACCCCGGGGAGGGGTTGATTGCTTTGTTTTAATGCGAGATAAATATCAAATTTATCCGTGTTGGCGTTTTAAGTGCGGGCGTGCCAGTATACGAGTGTATACGAATTAAAACAAAATAAAATAAAGCACACAAAATTATGCGGAGAAACTTGTAGTCTTTATTGCTGAAGATATACAAATCTCATTTTTACATGCTCTTGGTATAGCATCTGACATATAAAAGACAATTGCGTAATTCTCGACTCCTAGAACCTCGAAGGGATCTCTAGTTAATTACATTCATAGCATATCTATGAAAGACCTCCGATTAAGCTGCCTCAAACGGTCATCATCATTATCAAACTCCTGGCTTCTGTCTCCAAGGCAAAAAGAATATGCAAATGCTCTGAGCAAAAAAAATAAAATCTCGCCATGCTAAAAATTTATGGATTCATGCACCAAATCAAACAAGGGATATAGATCAAGTCTCAAAGAGAAAATAAAGTGGATCGTTCGGCCTCGTCGGTCACGAACATGATGTATCCTGCCTCGTCGGCCAGGAAGTGTATGTAAGTTTCGGCCTCGTCGGTCGCGGAAGAAAGTGTATTGAGCATGGACTTGAAGATGAACCCTCATCTGATTGAGAAACATGGTTCTGCAGAATTTTGTCAATGGCGTCTTGTTTATTCCAGAGTAGGTAGCCATGTCTTTATTAATATTGGATTATCTCATGATGAGAAACCATCCTTTGTATATCACGTGACCCCCTTGCTACCTCTGAATATATGAATATGTATGCTGAACGATGATGTTGACTTTTTTTGTACAGCTATATTGCTTTCCCTTGTAACTCCATACCATGAAATGTTTACGGCGACGATTGAAGCGTCAGGTAGAGCCACGAAACATCATAACCTTCCCTTTTCCTTTTACTGATCAAACCATAAACATCCGTGGCGACGACTTGATCGCCATGTAGAGCCACGGGATGCCATCAAACTGTTTTTCTGTAGATCGGGTGATAGAACGTCCGCGGCGACGATTAGATCGCCATGTAGAGCCGCGGATGCCGCCGAATTCTTTCTATAGATCAAACAAGGAAACACCCGCGACGACGATTAGATCGCCATGTAGAGCCGCGGGACACCGCCGATTTTTGTTGTAGATCAAACGATGAGATATCCATGGCGACGACTAGATCGTCATGTAGAGCCGCGGGACACCGCCGATTTTTGTTGTAGATCAAACGATGAGACATCCACGGCGACGATTAGATCGCCATGTAGAGCCGCGAGATGCCACAAAAAGAAGTGAACAAAGAGAAGAAAAATAAATAAAAGAGATAAATGATCATATGCAACCTTCATATGATTTACTCACCATATGGTTGTGCCATCGACGCCGGCCACGGAGGGAAACGCCAGACGAAAAATGAAGATGTGTGTATGTGTGAGTGCTGGGATGGAGATGATACGAAGTGTGTGTGTGTTGAATGGTGGTGAGATGAGCGTGTAAATGGTGCGTGCGTTGTGAGTGAGCTGAACCCCCTTTGCAGTCACTAGAGCAGCCCTTTTATAGCATCGTCTCCACCGACGAATAGATAAAAAGATAAGTACGAGAGATTAGCATCGTCGCCGCTGCCGTTAATACTTAGTAACAAACCATATCTTATCTCTAGTCTCTCGGTGTTGTTGAACCGAGAAAACAACAAACTCTTGGCCAATACTTATCTCTTCGTGGATCTAGTCAAGTCCAATTGATTTAGCTTTTTTTATCTCCAGCCGCTACACACCTTGCTTTGTACCAGTTTAAATATATACGCGTCCAACTAGCCGGTGGCATCGTACAAGATTTCGTTCACGTTATACGCACCAGACGTTATTGCTGGGATAGCTGCTGATCAGTGGGTCCGTGCATGCACATGTGGTTCATTCTATTGGCAAACTGGCTGATCCAATAAACGATTTGACCCATACAAGTGAATATGCGTCAACGTGACTAGACCAGATAATTATTAAATATATATATTTGCCTCGCATGATGAGAGAAAAAAAATGGAGTCAAACATGCTTTTCTTTGTTAGATATAGGGGTGTGTGTTAATTGTTTGCTGAGTCAGATCCTTACAACCGGGTCCCATTTGTCGGAAACGTCCTCAACCGCGCCAAATTACATGTTCAGTGCAATCTGCAACATTTTTACTGAATCCGCGGTGGCTTTTGCAAATGATTAGTGACCAGGTTGTTTTCTGCAAGATAAGCCCCAAATGTGGTGGTTTCTTGCAATTCACTCAAGCATGGGACTCACAAGGGAAAAACAAACATCAAGTGGAGCAAGATTCCATCTTCGCCGACTGCAAAACTAGGGCACGAGCCAGTCGCTTATGCATACACGATTCCTCACCAATCGAAGCAAATGGTTCGCGAGGTGTGTTTACCTACGGAAGCTGAGATTTGTGGGGACGCATGAGAGTTCCTTCATAATAGGAAGAATCGATCCATGCATCAACAATTTCTTCTCCGTGGACGGATTGTACACCTGCACAACTTCCTAGGCCACTCTGCTATGCTGAATAGAAGGGTCGAAGCCGTCCAACCGCAAGGGACGAAGCTGACAACACACGTCAAGGAGAACCGCGGTAATGAAGTCGACGGCGCGCGCCACCGCCTCGGGGAGAACGCACACAGTGTGGTGGAGAAATCTTGAGAGGATGCCTTTTTTTTATAACTCTTGAGAGGATGCCCTTTTTTTAGTAACTCTTGAGAGGAAGCCTAGGTATGCACGGAACGGGCCTGTTGTTTACCCTCGTTTTCCTGGGCCTAATCTATTTCTCTCTACCTCTCAGCCCAATTAATGACAGAAAGCCTAGGTCAGCCAGCGGAGCAGCAGCCCGTTTACGGTGGCCAGGTGACGCTGGGTGATCGAACGAAAAATGGGCAGGCGCGAGGGACGAAATGAACGCCAGATCTGAAGCGTCTATTAGGCTGATCCGATGGCGGAGGATGTCGAATCGCTGTGGGAGGGCGTGGGTAGCTCAGTTTTACTGTTTAGTAATTCCAGAATTCTCGCATTTCCGTGCTTAAGGGGGCCGACACATTCACACTTCTTCTCTCTTCTGTTAAAATCCAAAAAATACGCGGCCAACATGATTCGATCTCAAGACCAGCAGGTAGCGAACACGAACCGGTAAGGTAGCTTGTACCCGGACGACCGACCAGACTTTTGGCCGGTCGCTCGCTCGCTCGTGTGTCATGCTGTGCACTGGGCCCGTGTTTATTCTCTTCCTTATCTCCTTCTCTCTCGATTCTTCTCCCCTCATCTCAGTTCCCTCCGACCTCCACAGCCACATGCCCATCCATGCGCCTCTCCGTTGTTGCTCATCAGTTGCCGTTGGATTCAAGGCCGCCGTGCACCAAGGACCAAAGTGACATTGCAGACGCTCAACAATGGCCACCCCTATGCTATGGAAAGTGATGTTGCGAGGCCATGGCAAGCTGCAGGCGAGCGGCAAGGGGGTTGGGACTAGCGCGGCGTGTCTGCTACATCCGGTGCGGCGACATGCTGGACGGCCATCGTTGGTGCTACAATCAACGGCCACCGAGATGCAACCGGCATCTGGTGGTGCTACATCCGGCGGTTGGCAAGCTGCAACCTACACGGGGCGCTGCTACAATCGGCGGTCGGCCAGCCGCAACCACACTGTCGCTGTGTATGTTGGAACCAGCGATGCAAAAAGTTGCAACCAGCGAAGGATTTTGCTAGGCGGAGCTACGACACCGTGCTGACGGCGACTTTTTTGATGCAACCGTCATCGGACTATGCTACTACAGGCTAGGGAATTTGTTACATCCATGGCGGTGGAACTATGACGACGGCGACCAATTCTGTCCGTCCGTCCTTAACCATACATCAAGAAGAAGTCCAAAAAAATACTATCTCCGCATAAAATAAGTGTCTCAATTTTGTAATAACTTTAGTACAAAGTTATGTTAAGGTCGAAACACTTATTTTAGGACCGAAGGAGTACGTGTTAGAGTTTAGCCATAATCAAGCAACTGAACCTGTGCCTGCGAAGGCTACCAATCCCTTACTGACCCTCCGTAAAAAAATGGAAGCCCCATGTGTCTATGTGAGTACCGACAAGCTTAACACCAATCAGGCTGGGTCTTCTGCCAAGTTGAGTATAATACCAATACTATGATCAACTCTAGGTGCCAGATGCGGATCATGCATCTAACGCAAGCACTAGCCAAGGCAAGCAAGCATACTACTATTATGACAGACGCTCGACTCGATGTAAAGATTAGTTCAACGAAACTACTGTGTGCACGATGAATCCTTGGCCAATATGTGCACGATGGAGAATCCAATGCTGTGCTAGCCTTTCATTGCTGGCACCAACTGTTTGATCTTTTGTGTCGTGTGAGAGTCGGCTGAGCTGCCTCGTCGCAGCTACTAGTTTAGGGTTTAGGATTTAGAGTTTATGGTTTAGGATTTAGGATGAACAGGTGAGAGTTTAAAATTAACCATCCTTTCCCTTTGTGCGCACTACTGAATATTTTACGGAGTCCATGAGAATAACAAAGTTTGATAGGTTCAATGCACTAGCCAATAGTGGGTAGATGTAAGTAATGGACATTATGATGTGCACAAATCGTATATCAAGACAAGTAGAGAAAAATATTAAACCAAGTACACCTAGCTAAATATTATACTACTCCTATTAGCCTACAACTCCTTGCTGTGGAGGAGTAAGAACTGCGGCCACTCTTGCGTAAGTACCTACACTTGAACAAACTATATGATTCACCTTCCAGTTTGAAACAAATTGATCTGGATATTTATATTTAGCCAAGTCAAATAAGATATGGTCGATCAACTAGTCCTCCTCAACTGGAGCCACTACTTCTTCCTTACCGCGAGTCCAGAAACATACTCCCTCCGTTCCCAAATATTTGTCTTTTTAGCCATCTCAAATGGACTACAACATACGGATGTATGTAGACATGTTTTAAAGTGTAGATTCATTCATTTTGCTCCGTATATAGTCAGTTGTTGAAATCTCTAGAAAGACAATTATTTAGGAACGGAGGGAGTATTAGCTAGTGTCGCAAAGACCCTTCCTTACTCACCCCTCTAAAAAAGACAAGACTCGTATAACGCTTCGTTTGGATGTCTCCATTGAAACCCTTTATCGTCGAGCATAGATGCGGCAGGAACACCTTGAAATCAACCTTCAAAGTCTATGCTCGAGCTCCAGCATAAATGGCGTGACCCACAGATCCCTAAATCTCCTCAAGTGAGTGGCCCGAATTGCTGATGAAGTGGTAGGCAGCATCCACATGCTTTACCTTTTCCAACTGCCAGAGGTGGGGTGCGCCGCGGTGGTAAGGGCCTATGGCCACGACCCTCGGTACCATGTATTGGTTGTCGACACATATATAGGCTTGCACGGAACCTATGCATCATCTCTTGTATCCTTGAAATCAACCTTGAACTCCTCTGCTGCTTTTTTCAAGTACTCCATGCCAGGAGATGGAGCCTGTAATTGTACCCTCATCTTGCTCAAGCTGAAAGATCTTTTTTTTTCGATGCTTACCATTAGCGATCATGTGAAAAAATTGAGTGCTCGCGTCCCCCTGGACTACTCGCCGGACCTTGGCCCGCAACGCCCACTTCAACTCTTCTTCTCTAAGAAGTTCTTTCAGCCTCAATTCCGCGTCAAGCTTGGCATGAAGCTCCGCGGCCGGCAGTCTCGTGGTTTCTGCTTTTACATCCAGGGACTGAATAAGGGAAAGGAGCCTTTCCTTTTTGACCTTATAAATCCCGCTAAGATGCTTAGCCCATCCACGCAGAAAACTCCTCAAATGCCTAATCTTATTCTGTCAGCGCTGAAGCACAATCTTTTCTTCTGAATCCTTAGCCCACTCTCTGGCCACGAGATCAAGGAAGCCTTCTCATTCAAACCAAACCATCTCAAAGGAGAACACATTCTTGTTCCCCAGGTGGGTGGGCTCACCAAAGTCCACAAATAACGGCGTGTGGTCAGAAATACCACGGGACAAGGCCTGGACTGTTACTAGAGGGAACTTCTGTTCCCAATCGACACCGGCCAACACTCGATCCAACTTCTCATATGTCGGATTTGGCAGCGCGTTAGCCCAGGTGAATTTTCTACCCGAGAGCTCAATTTCTCTCAGGTCCAAACTTTCAATGATAGTATTGAACATGAACGACCATCTGCCGTCAAAGTTATCATTGTTCTTATCCTCACGCCTTTTAATTATGTTGAAATCACCCCCCACCAGGATAGGCAACTGCTCGGAACCACAAATCCGAACGAGATCAGCCAAGAACTCGGGCTGCGCAGCCCCATATACCGCAACCAGAGCCCAATTAAACCCATCTTTCTTCGACCGCATCCGGAACTTGACTGCAAAGTCACCCATAACCACACTGCGAACCTCAAGCGTTTCGCACCTAACGCCGAGTAAGATTCCACCCGGTCTCCCTCTCGGCGGCAAGCAATGCCAATCAAAATCTATACCCCCCGACAAAGTATTTAGAAATTGACGCGCAAAGTTATCTCTACCCGTCTCCGATAGAGCGATAAAATCTAAACGATGCTCGACAGACGCCTCAGCAAGAAACCTTCTTTTAGCCAAGTCCTTAGACCTCTGCTATTCCAAAAGATTCCTTTCATAGTTCATCATGGAATTTTTTTACCGTACGAATCCTAGCACTCCTACGCACTGCGGACACCGGGAACACCTTCCGTTTCCACTTGCGCTTGGGTACAGTTTGCCGCTGCAACTGGTCCTCACAACCAGTCTCAGAGGGCTAGCCAAAATTATCTCAGTAGAATCATCCTCTACATCCCCCTCAGTAATAGGTTGCATAAGATCCGCACAAAAATTGTCGAGCACCCTGACCCCGAGCGCATCAACCTCAGAATCACTCATGGGTTTAATAGCCGCAATATTACGAATCATCTCTAAGGCTCGCTCAGCCTCTAGATCGAGCAGATCATTAACATAATTAGAGATTTCAGTGTCATTACTACCCAGCGAAACTCCTAGTTGATTTGCATTTTCAACAATCTCATCATTTGAAAAATGCATAATGGAATTAGAAGTATTGACCGACATACCAGTAGTGACCTCCACGTCACGAAGCTTGGCCGCCCTCATGGCGCACCGCTGCTGAATGTCGTCCACGTCCGGCTGTGCCTGGAGACGGCCACTCACCTGGCGCCCCTCAGACATCGGATCCTGAATCCCTCCAAACGTAATGACCTCCGCCCGAGAGACCGCGGTCGGGGTCCGGTCTCCTGCCTGACCCCAACCAGCAGACCGATCCATCTGCACGGGCTCACCCACATCCTCGCCAGAGAGTGGACCGGCACTCACCAAGATCTCAGACTCCTGGCGCGCCCCGCAGGATGGGGCCGGCAGGAAGGGTGGTGGAGGCAGTACAAGGGCCGCCTGCCCTCGCACCCCACTAGCACCGGAGAAGCCACCCCCACAGGCGCCGTAGGAGGAGAAGGCTCCGAGGCCACCTGCCCCGAGCCCTCTCCCGAAGGCGCCACGAACCGAACGGTAGACGCGACGGGAGAGGAGGTATCCGAGGCATCCTGCCCCAGACCCCCTCCCAACGAAGAAAAGGACACGGGAGTCACCTACCCCGAGTCCCCTTCCTCAGCAGAAGGAGTGCAACCCGAGGCCGCCTGCCCCAGGGCTCCACCCGACAAGCCAGGCACGACAAGCTGTGTCACTTCCTGAGGAGGTACCGTGTGCTGAGCGCGAGAGGGAGTGGCCACCTGCCGACTCACCTCCTCATCCCCCTAGATCGAGATTGTACATTATCGAGTACTATAAGCAGCTATATGGCCCTCCAGATGAGAACTGTGTGTCTCTGGATGAGTCCAGGGTTGAGGATGTTCCTCAACTCACAGCGGTGGATAATGATATTCTTGCGGCTCCTTTCTCCGAGAAAGAGGTGCTTGAGGCCATTTCGCAAATGAAAAATAACAAGGCACCGGGCCCCGATGGATTTCCAGCGGAGTTTTATTAGAAATGTTGGCATATCATTAAAGGGGATTTGTTGCCTTTGTTCAATGATCTGTTTGCTGGAAAGCTTCATCTTTTTCGGCTCAATTTTGGAACGATTACCCTTCTTCCTAAGAAAACAGAGGCTGTGAGAATTGAGCAATTCAGGCCAATCTGTCTTCTCTTAATGTTAGTTTCAAAATTTTCACAAAGGTCGGGACTAATAGGCTCACACAGATCGCGCATGCTGTTGTGCAGCCTACCCAAACTGCTTTCATGCCGGACAGGAATATCCTTGAGGGGGTAGTGGTCCTTCATGAAACGCTCCATGAAATCCACACGAAAAAGCTGGATGGGGTTGTTTTCAAAGTGGATTTCGAAAAAGCGTATGACAAAGTCAAATGGCCATTCCTTCAACAGGCCTTACGTATGAAGGGTTTTGATGAGGCTTGGCGACGCCAGGTAGAATCCTTTACGCAAAAAGGAAGTGTTGGAATTAAAGTAAATGATGATAGAGGGCATTATTTCCAGACACACAAAGGCCTGAGGAAAGGAGATCCAATGTCCCCTATTTTGTTCAACATTGTGGTTGACATGTTGGCAATTCTCATAGGTAGGGCAAAGGAGGCCGGTCAGGTGGGTTGCTTGGTGCCCAACCTAGTTGATGGGGGTGTGTCCATTCTGCAGTACGCTGATGATACAATCATCTTTATGGAGCATGACCTGGCAAAAGCGAGAAATATGAAGCTGGTGTTATGCTTATTTGAACAATTGACCGGGTTAAAGATTAACTTATATAAAAGCGAGTTGTTCTGCTTTGGTAGAGCCAAGGAGGAACAAGAGGCTTATAGGCAATTGTTTGGGTGTGAATTAGGGGCTTTACCTTTTACTTACCTAGGTATACCCATTCACCATCGTAAGCTAACGAACAGAGAGTGGAAATGCATCGAAGATCGGTTTGAAAAGAAACTTAGTTGCTGGAAGGGCAAACTTATGTCATGTGGAGGCCGGTTAATTCTTATTAATTTGGTGCTTACGAGTATGCCGATGTTCCTACTATCTTTCTTTGAGGTTCCAGTTGGTGTTAGGAAAAGGCTGGACTTCTACCGATCAAGATTTTTATGGCAGAGTGATGAACTTAAGAGAAAGTATAGACTCGCCAAGTGGGATGTTATTTGTCGACCAAAGGACCAAGGGGGTTTGGGTATTGAGAATCTTGAGGTCAAGAATAGATGCCTGCTTAGCAAGTGGCTGTATAAGCTTTCAGTTCAGACTGACGCAACTTGGGCGCAGATTCTCCGCAACAAGTATCTGCATTCCAAAACATTGTGACAGGTAACAGTGAGACCAACTGATTCGCCGTTTTGGAAGGGGCTTATGAGAGTTAAGGCAGACTTCTTTAATAGAACAAAGTTTATTGTCGGTGATGGCAATGATACACGGTTCTGGAAGGATACTTGGTTGGGTGATACACCATTGGCACTACAGTATCCAACCCTGTATCGTATTGTCCAGCGACGTGATGCGTTAGTTGCAACGATCATGCAGTCCATTCCTCTTAATATTCAATTTCGGAGGGTGCTTGTTGGTGATAGATGGGAAGCTTGGCTTCATCTGGTGCGTAGACTGATGGAAGTCCAGCTAGCTCATCAGTCCGATCACTTGTGTTGGAAACTTACTAGGTCTGGACAATTTACTGTTAAGTCGATGTACATCGATGTTATTAACTCGACTGTCATTCTTAGTTCCAAACATGTTTGAAAAGTAAAAGTTCCTTTGAAAATTAAAGTGTTTATGTGGTTTGTCCCTAAACAGGTTATTTTAACAAAGGACAACTTGGTTAAGCGCAATTGGACAGGATCTACTAGGTGTAGTTTCTGTGATCAGGACGAGACCATTAAGCATCTCTTCTTTGAGTGTCCGTTGGCGAGAATTCTATGGCACACCGTGCAAATTGCCTTTAACATTACTCCTCCGAGTTTGGTCGGGTCGTTATTTGGAACGTGGCTGGATGGGATAGAGTCCGATACAGCTAGACATATTCATGTAGGAGTTTGTGCGTTGTTATGGGCAATTTGGAACTGCAGAAATGATTTAGCTTTTAACAGATTAACTACTATTCATTTTTTGCAGGTTGTATTCCGTGCTACGGTGTTGATCCGTATGTGGTCCTTACTCACTCCGATGGAGCCCAGGGAGTGTTTGGTTACTGGATCTATCCGGTGGGAGATGGTAGCGCGGGATATCTTCAACCGGTTTGAATGGCGGTCATGTAATAGGATAGGTAATTAGTTTTCCTATCTTTATTTTGCCAGCCGGTTGTGGCGTTATGGAATTTTCTTGTTTTGGCGTCGAGGTTCTATGTGAGCTCGCATTTATTTTGTTTCAAGACTCTATGACATTGTTGAACCTATTTTATTTATTTAAGTCGCCGTATGCATCATTCTGATGCAGAGACTGGGGAGTCCCCCTTTACGAGAAAAGGAGATGGAGCCGGTACTGCAGCTTTTGCAAAGGCCATTCCATCAGTAACTTGCTTGGGGCTACAGATATCTGTCATCTCAGAGGAGAAAGCAGCCTCAAAACTCTTGAGCTGCTTTCTTCAAGTAGTCCTCCTCAACTGGAGCCGCTACTTCTTCCACATCCTCAACCGCTGAATCCGCCGGCACGTAGCAGCTACTAGCACCGGAGAGAGCTGCCATCTAAGGGCATCTCCAGCCGTAGAGCCCCTCAGAGGCATTTTTATCGCCCCTTGGGGGGCTGCCAACGAATTTTTTTGCCAGCGATTGAGAAAACATCCACTCGTTCCGCCCCCCACATACCGTCTCCAGCACCATCGAGAACGCCCGCCACCATCCGCCACACACCACCAGCCCTCCGTCCTCGTGCCCTCCGTCCAGCTCCCTCCTCCACGCGAGCCAGCTCCGCCACGGCCAGGCACGCTCTCCGCTCCGCGCCAGCCATGCGTGCTCCGCTCCAACTTCGAGCGAGCGCGAGCTCCGCCACAGCCGCGCGAGCTCGAGCTCCGCGCCGGGCACGCGCGCTCTCCGCGCCGGGCCATGCGTAGTGAGCGCGAGCTCCACGCCGGGCACGCGAAGCGCCGGCCTTGTTGCGGTCAGCTTCGGCCTTGACGGAGACGTCGTCCGTGACCCGGAGTAGGGTAGCTCCCAGGCGGACGGGCGCGGCCGAGCTCCGCCACGCATAGGCGGGCGCGGGTGCGGGCCGCCCCGGCCACGCACAGGTGGGCGCGGGCGAGCTCCGCCCCGGCCACGCATAGGCGTGCGCGGGCAAGCTCCGCCCCGGCCACGCGCGGCGACTGCGAGCTCCGCCACGGCTCCTCCTCGTGCAGCTCGGCGTGCAGAGGAGGCTGGTTCCGAGGCGGCGGCATGCGCCGGAGGCAAAGAGGGAGAGCCAGGCGACGAGCGGCGTGCCGAGGAGGACGAGCCCGACGAGCACCATCCAGAGCTGCTCCCGCGCCGGGTGGAACGCCACCGCCCACCACACCAGCACGCCGGCGCCCGCCAGCCACACCGCCGCCACGGCGCAACATGCACACGACCAGGCCCACCCGACCTCCGCCCCCGTCGACTGCCGCCCTCCTGGTCCTCGGCCTGCCGTCTCCATGGCCTCCACCCCCGTTGATGCGCGGTTAGCTGAGAGGAGAGAGAAGGGGGTGGGCAGAAGAAAAAAGAAAAGAGAGGAGAGAGAGGAGGAGAGGAGAGATAAAGGGGGTGGGTGGCTGACGTGGGGAGAAGGGATTGGTTAAGCAAAAGCGCCGGTGCTCCCAGACGCCCCCCGATAGCCTGGGTGTGGGCTGCGCTTGCCGGCGGTGTTTTTCGTCAAAAATCCGGCGAAAAGTGAGGTCCTGAGGGGCCGAGTGGGGCGTTTTTTGCGCGTCGGCACCCAAAAAATGGTCTGGGGGGCATCCTGGGGCGCTAGTGGAGATGCCCTAACAACTGGACTGCGACTACCTACCCACTGCCAGAAAAATAGCACGGTCACAACTCACAAGACGAAAAACAAAACTGCAGGCGGGCGGTCGGAGTAACGAGCTAGATGCCGTCTCGACTGACCTATCTTGTGTACATATATTCTGAGGCTTCTCAAGACATGGACGCTTGAGCTGAAAGACTCTACATATATACTAATGCAAATGAGATTAGCTTTTACACTACAGGACAGATTTATAATCTGAATCGGAACAGACATTCTTTAGCTAGTCCTCATCAACATGGTAGTTTTCAGTTGTTTATCTGAAGACAAGACACCAACCAAGAACCAACCACCCTTTTTTTCTTAGAGAATTGCTAATTCTCAGTTGTTTATCTGAAGATATTTTGTTTTTTTGCGCCACTTGCATTAATGGTATGTGGCCGGAGTAGATATAAATTGGTTTAGCCAGTTTGCTAATCCCTACCTGTAGTGTAAGTTTATCTGAAGATAGACAAAAAGATTTTTGCAAAATTGGATGGATTTCATGGAATTTCGGTATTGGCTTGCACGGTAAGTATTGCTTACCCAGGTCAGTCAAGAGTGGCCATCCCCTGCCGGCCCAGCCGGAGCCTCCTCCTACAACCCTAAATCCTAAACCCTATGCTCCGTGATGTCGCCATAGTCTTCCTCCTCTGATGTGGCCTGGCTGTTTGTGGGGCCATCCATTACTGGCCGCTGGCAGCAACTTGGCGAACCGTGACTGAGAGGGGGCAGAGAGATGCCGGAAAGGAGAAATGAGCTCACATCGGGTGAGCAGGGGAGATGGGCTAGGCCCAAACAAGCGTGTGGCCCGCCTAATAATGACTATAGTTAGTAATGTAGTTTTTTTTTTTGCGAGAAAACTTTCATTCTATTCATCTTCAATTATGGCAATCCTGTTTGGGAACCTTGCATGGGGAACAAAAATTTTCCTATACTCACCAAGATTAATCTAGGAGATGAACATCTACGAGAGGAGAGATTGCATCTGTATACCCTAGTAGATCGCTAAGCGAAAGCGTTAAGAAACGTGGTTGATGTAGTCGAACCTCTTCGCGATCCAATCACGATCCATCCCACGAACTCCCGATCCAAGCGCCAAACAGACGTCACCTCTGCGTTCAACACAGATGACGCCTTCACCTCCTCGATCCAGCGAGCGATGGTGAAGTAGTAGCTCGAGTCCTCCGGCAGCACGACGGCGTGGTGGCAGTGGTGGTGGTGGAATCTCGGCAGAGCTTCGCTAAGCACTACAGAGAGGAATAGGACTACGAGGGAGAGGGAGGGCAGCGCCGTGGCATGGATGGATTGCGGCTGCTGCGCCCTCTCCCTACCTCTCTATATATAGGGGGAAGGGGGGAGGAGGAGGCTCCCTAGGATTTCCCCTGGGGGGGGGGCACAAAAAACAACCCTAGATGGGTAAGGTGCCTTGCCCCCCAAGCAAGGGGGAGGCAGCCCTAGGAGCGCACCAACCCTCCTGGTTACGTGAGATGTGGTGGGAGGGGCTCACAACCCCTTAGTGGGTTGGTGTGCCCCCTCCCCTTGGCCCATAAGGCCCCCCAACACTTGCCCCCCCCCCCCCCCCGAAACCCTTTTCGGCACTCCTGGCCATAACCTGGTACCCCCGAAACACTTTCGGACTTCGACTCCCTTCGTCCTATATATCGACCTTCACCTCCGGACCATTCCAGAGTTCCTCGTCATGTCCGGGATCTCATCCGGGACTCCGAACAACCTTCGGTAACCACCATAATGACTCAATTATACTTATATCGTCACCAAACGTTAAGTGTGTAGACCCTGCGGGTTCGAGAACTATGCATACATGACCGAGACACTTCTATGGTCAATAACCAATAGCGGGACCTGGATGCCCATATTGGTTCCTTATTCTACGAAGAAAATTTATCAGTCGAACCACGATGACAAGAATTCAGCTAATCCCGTATGTAGTTCCCTTTGTCTATCGGTATGTTACTTGCCCGACATTCGATCTTCGGTATCTCCATACCTATTTCAATCTCGTTACCAGCAAGTCTCTTTACTCGTTCCGTAATACAAGAACCCGTGACTAACTCATTGGTCACATTGCTTGCAAGCTTATTGTGATGTTGTATTACTGAGTGGGCCCTGAGATACCTCTCCGTCATACAGAGTGACAAATCCTAGTCTTGATCCATGCCAACTCAACAGACACCCTCGGAGATACCTGTAGAGCACCTTTATAGTCACCCAATTACGTTGCGACGTTTGGTACACACAAGGTACTTCTCCGGTGTCAGTGAGTTGCATGATCTCATGGTCATTGGAAACATATGTACTTGCCATGCAGAAAACGATAGCAATAAACTTGATACAATCATATGCTACGTTTATAGTTTGAGTCTCCTGAAGCGTATTGTTTACTTGTTTTCCTACAGCCGTTTGATAATCAGAGAGAATTCATATTCCGATAGTAGCCCACAGCACGTGGAAAACAGGCATGGACCGAACCGTCAGGTCTGCTTTTTCTAGAACAAAGACTGTATCTATCTCAATACAACTTCGAGCCCAGATCTCAACATAAATGAAGTGACGTTGTAACTCAATTTCAGGTACAGTACATTATTTGAAGAGATCTCTTATACCAACAATCTATCAAATGCAGTACATACAATGCATCTCATCGTTCATCACTCTTAAAACAGAAAAACTAACACCAGACCGTCGTAACTAAGCAGGAAAGCAGAGTATTTTTGTACTTAAAGAAGGGTAAACAAGCATGGTAGGACTTTACTGGTGTTGCTTGAGAGAGAGTAGCGTTTTGAAGATGCCCACTAGAACACCAACCACGGTGAAGACCGTGACAATGGTTTTGAAATTGTTGTAGATGAACTTGTGCACCTTGATCCACATCCACCGGTTGACCTTGTATTTCTGAATGCGTCTCAGGATGCGAAGGTAGGAGCTGCTAACGGACAGGTGCTTTGTAAGGCTCTTGAAGAACCGGAGAATCTCTTTGTTTGTGAGTTGTCCTTGCACAAGATGCTTCGTCCGTAGCTCGTGTACATCCTCCTCCCGGTCCATGAGCATAGAAAGGAGAGCGAGGTATGAGCAGACAGCCGTCTCTTCTTCACAATCAAGATCCCCTGAGGTTGTGCATAGCTCGAAAGCCGCCATGTTTACAAGCCAGCATGTCCTTGTACTGCTTAGTACCAGTGGCGTCAAGAAAAGCTCGCCAAAGAGGGGTCCTTTCCTGATGCCGATTTCTGTGAAACTTCCTGACTTGCTGGCTTTCAGCTTAATGCCAATTTCTGCAAGCTCGATGGCACTTGTAGATGTTGACATTGAACCATGTGTTTCCTCGGGCTTCTTCTTGTCGGACGGTATATTTCTTTCCATATTGTCGATGTTAGGCTCAACAATCGATCCAGATTTCACACGATTCAATGTTGAAAATACTTGATTAATGTGGGCCTTTTTGCCGACTTTGGTGGTGGTCTTGCTGCTTGTTTTGTAGAATCGGAGGAGACCAAGGAGATGAGGCGGACATGTCTTCATTCATGTTTGAAAGGATTTCTTCTGGTCTGGTTTGATGCACATGGTTTGTGAGACCATCTCCCATATTTGAAATTTTCTGCTTCACTGGCACGGATCTAAAGTTCATGAGGGTGTCCACAACCAGCCAGGGGAGTTGGTTCTCCAGCAGCATTACATCATTATATATATGCTTCGCACTCGAGAGAAAAATGCGTTGCAACTCTTGACATGGCAGCTGCTCCCTGTTAACAATAAGCATAAACTCCAGCAAGAAACATGCATCCTAGAACATCATAGCTTCAAAGTCAGCATGGCTGATACCTGCCACCGCGTCATCCGTGTACAGGCGGCGAGCCTGGTCTGCAACCTTGACGACAGCCCCAAAGACCTCCTCAATTGAGTGGCCCGATCTTATGATGAAATGGTAGGCAGCCACGTGCTTCACCTTCTCCATCTGCCGAAGGTGTGGTGAGCCGCACTGGTAAGGGCCGATGGCCACGACCCTCGGCACGATGTACTGGCAACCAAGACCGCGTAGGCTTGGAGGAAACCTATGCATCTTCTCTTTTCTTTTGTCAAAATCAACCTTAAATTCCATCGCTGCTTTATTCAAGTACTCCTCAGCCGGAGCAGGAGACAGTACTGCTTCAGCAAAGCTCAAGCCCTCATCAACTTGCTCGTGGCTGCAGCTAGGAATGTCATGTACATCTGTGATCTCTGTGGAGAAAGCTGCCTTGAACTCTTGAGCTGCTTGCTTCAAGTATTTCTCATCCGGAGCAGGCACTGCTTCTGCAGAATTCATGGTCATGGTCTCCTCGGTTGCTTTCTTCAACTTCAAGTACTGCTCAACCCGAACCAGTACTTCTCCTGCAGATCGCAGCTACGAGTACCAGAGGGATCTGCCATCTAGCTTAGCTCTGGATAACTGGATTAATTGCGGCTATGTACCAATTTCTTCTTCTCTGATGTTTAACAGAATGTTAAACAGAAGTGTTTCTGATTGGCAGAAGCGCAGTACTTGGATCATGAATTTTGCGTGGATGTACTCTAGAACTGTACAAATGCGAAAACAAGTTTTGTTTCATCCAACTTTTGGATCCAATGTGAAAGCATAAATCTCAAAAGTAAAAAAATATATATCTACACGAACTGTATGAACTATAAAAGGCTGGTTCTGAAAGTGTTGATCTAATTAAGAGCTGGAGAGCTAACCTGGAAAACCCAATAATACAGTGTTACTTCACAAGGAAAAGATCCAAGTAGGAGAAATACACAAGAGGAAGACCTACCGGTACCAGGTTTTGCTCCCTATAAATGAATAGATGGTGGCATGCTAGTCACTTCCGAACGTGAGCAAGTACGCACCAGACATGTTGACTTTAGAATCAAGACCAAACAGACAAGTCTCTAAATATTAAGAAACTTTATTTAAAGGTAGGTGATGGTGTAGACATATGATTGCTACTAATTACCACGTTAAGGAGTATTAGACTATCATTGTTATTACTAATCAACTATGGTGTAGACCCTTCCTTCCTGATTGGTTATCTTTGGGCTCCTCTAATCTAAGGTGAAAGCATATAACAACGAGATACATACAGCCAAGTTCAAGCGTATATAAAATTACTCTCTCTAGTTTAAATTGGGGCATATATAGTGGGCGAAGTATCTAGTGAAAACCAGATTTCAGTGAAAATCTGGAAACTTGCTACGGGCCATCCAATCAACAAGGAACGGCACATATCTGGCGTGAGATTCTAAGCAGCCACTTAAGGTGAATTAACTAATAATCCCCTTCTTACTTTTAGCCAGCAGGTCCTTACGCTTGGATCAAGTGAAAAAGTTTTTTTACCGGTGCCGGGAGGTACCAGTGTGCAATCCACCATCCATTAGTTTTATCAAGATTTGTGCAGTCTGACAAGTATAAACATGTAAATTATTATACCACTGAAAGTGTGCAGCTTTTTGCAGGTGAGAATGGGTTTGGATCGCTGCATGCATTCTAAGTAGTTGTATTTTATTTCATGGTCACATTCCGAATGGCTAATAACTTATGAACCAAATTTCTACTTATGAAATATTTTATATATTTGAATTCCTAACCCTAAGATCTGTAAAGCAAGACCAAACTTGAGTATATTTCAAACAAGTTTCAGAAAACTGATATCACTCATTCAAAAAACTATTTCACTCATTTCAATAAACATATTTTACTCACTCCAAACAAACTATTTCACTAATTTCATAATACATATTTCACTAATTTACAAAACACATTAGATTCACCCATAGAGAACTGATTACACTCATAAAAATATATAGATTTTAAAACTATATTTCACTCGTTTCAAGAAACTCATTTCAGAAAAACATATTACACTCACTCAGTTAATAAATGATTTCACTCGTTTCAAAAATAGATTTCACACATTTCAGAAAACACATTACTGTCATTTGCAATACTGATCTCACTGTGAATTTACGAAATATATTGAAATGTATTCCACTCATAAAAAATATCATTTTCAAACACTCAAAAGTTAGTTTCACGGCAAAAATTCATTTTACTTCACTTTTATTGAAATAAGTTATTTCACTCATTTCAGAAAACACACTGTACTCACTTACAAAATATAGATTTCACCCATTTCACTAGTTTCAGAAAACACATTACACTCATTTTCAGAACACGCATTACACTCATTTCACTAGTTTCCAAAATAAATATTTCTGAAAACATATTACACTCATTTCAAAAAACACATTACAGTTGCTCAATTTAAATAATATATTTCACTTGTTTCAAAAAACTGATTATACTCATTACAAAAGATAGATTTCACTAGTTTCAGAAAAACACATTACAGTTACTTCATTGAAGAAACAATTTCGCAAGATGGAATATGAAACTCACAAAGAAAACTATATTAAGAAAAGTGGTTTCAATCATTTCAATAACTGATTTCAATCTGTAATTTGAAATGAGTGAAATTAATATTTTTGATATGATTGAAATAGATAAAATTAAAGTAGTTTAAATATACTCAAGACTGGTCTCATTCTAAAGATCTTATGTTCAAAAGTTTGATATAGGCCATCTAAAAATGTAAAAAAAAAAGCATCAGTTTGTTTGAGAGAGAGGAGAGATGTTGCATGCATGCATACTCCCACTGCAAAAGGTACTGCTTCTCCTGACATGGGACCTATTAATCTGACACTGGTTTGACTATATATAAAAGATTAACTGCCACAATACATGGTTATACATATGAACGGGTCCCACTTAAACACAGATCGCAAAGCATGTGGACGGTGGATGGTTCACCGGTAGCTCCCTTCACCGGTAAAAAGAGCTTTCTGGGTAGGCAGAGATGGGCTAGGCCCAAACGAGACTGTGGTCCGCCTAAAGTCCCAATAGTTCATGAAGAGCAGTTGTGGTAGATGATTATATGAAATTTAATGTAGATGGGGCAGTCAATCAGCAGGGCCAGCATGAAGCTGTTGCGGTGGCGTGTAGAGATCAAAACGGCCTGCTTTTTGGGCGCTTTGGTAGTTGATTTTGGAGGCATAACTGACCCAACCATACTGAAAACGTATGCAGCTCGAGAGGCACTGGCTTTGGCAGAAAATCTAGACCTACAAAGACTTCACATTGCTTCAGATTCTGAAGGCACTAGTAGGAAAAAGCCTAATGCCAGCGTTCGAGAAATGTCGCTACCGGCGCGGAGCCGAGGCACCGGTAGTATGACGCCGGTGATGATGTATACTAGCAGCATTGACAACATGCATACGACCGGTAACTAGGTACATATTACTAGTGTCTCGGGCCAACATCGCTGCTACTTCTGTTACTGGCGCCGTTCATACAATTTTAAACGCCACTACAAATGTCATCCGCTATATTTGACGAGACAACATTTGACTAGTGGGTCCGAGCTATCCGTTAATCCCTGCTGTTAGATAACCCGTATTAATCTCTACCATGCCGATTTTCATCAATTTCGGAGCTCGTTTGAACGGTATGTTACTAGTAGCGGGCAGAAAAAATTACTAGTGGCGGGCAGGAAATAGGGTCCGCCATTGGTATTTTTGTTACAAGTGGCAGGCATATATTTTTGCCCGCCATTGGTATTTTTGGCACATTTGCCTCGAGGCCAAAGTTAATAGTGGTGGGTACGTATGTCCGCCCGCTTCTGGTAACTCAAGTACCAGTGACGGGCACATTTTTGTGCCTGTCATGGGTAACATTGTCCAACAACATATCTGGACAGCTCCCACAAGTAATGTGGGTTCACCTATAACCCATTTTCCAGTAGTGTGTACAACTTGAAGGAAGATGATCTCCCAATGGTAGTCAACTATTTGGAAAACTACTTTGACTTATATGGAGAAGAGTATTAGCCATATAAAAATTGACGAAGAAAGTGTTATGGACTTTTTTTAAAAAAAATATTGTATTTGTTTTGAATTTTTTTTTGACCGGGAGCAGATGAGCCTGGGCACCGAGTTGGATTTCCGGTAACAGTGCTAATTTTTAGTAGTATTAAAACGGTATACCTTTCCATATGTAGCTATGATCTCCAAAGCGAGTAACAACTTTTACATGTTAGAGTTATCATTACCTAGTAATACGTGTATGTATATTTTTACCGATGATATACTTCTGGGCAATTTCATCGTATATGTTTTGTAGCTCATGCATTGCTACATTTTCATGAGCATGGATCTGTTACAATAGGATGAAGCAGAATATGAGGTTGTGTGATGTAAATGTTGATATATATCACATGCTCACAGCTTGGGCTTTTGAGCGACCTTGGAAGGTAAACAAGGAACATAAGAACTTGATTGATGTCTCTATAGTCTGAAACTCATCGCGGCCATAATTAATTTCCTTTTGCCAAATTACTTTCATTCCCATCTATAAAAAGTTTCTTTTTATGCATGTTCAGTGTTCAATTCAAGTATGCTCACCAAGATATACCTAAATATTTTGACATTTGTTGCAAAGTAGCTTAATTTGCCTCCCCTATTGTTTTCTTCAGAATTAGATGTTGAAAATTTTGTTGGAACTCTATTTGATTTTTGCTGCATTCTTAGTTGTTATTATTGATCAACAACGAAAGAGCTGATAAAATTCAAGGTTAGTTCTCAATTCTGTATTGCCAGGTCGATGGTGGTCCAACCGCACCCTTATTTAAAACAATAGAGTTTGGAGTTCCATGTGTTAGAAATTTCATATCATTTAAATGAAATATAGAAAAGATCAAGCTACGTTTATCTATGACATTAAGCAACAATCATTAAGAACAAATCTTTAGCTACAACATTAAAATTAACCCAATCTTTAGCTACGACAGTTAAGGCTTCCCTATCTTTCGCTACAACATTTAAAACTAGACATGACATTTAAGACTTCCCTATCTTTAGCTACAACATTTAAGACTAGACGATAAAGTCACTAGCTATGTTTGGCAATGAAAAACTACTCCCTCCATTTCTAAATATAGGTCTTTTTAATTATTTCAATATGGACTACATACGGATGTATATAGACATAGTTTAGAGTGTAGATTCACTCATTTTGCTCAGTGTGTAGTTCATATTGGAATCTCTAAAAAGGCTTATATTTAGGAACGGAGGGAGTACAACAATTTGGATAACCCATTCAATTAATGGTTGTTACTGATGAGTAATTACAATACTAGTTGCAGTTCTTCTATATATATGGACCTAGGCAAGTAATGGGTACATATCAAAACCAGTGAATTGATCACACAATGGGGAAGCACATCAAGCACAATGCCCAACCTTTTGTTTTGCTTTCCATGATTCTTCTAAGTTGCCTGGTTTCTTCAGTCGTACAAGGTAATGAACAATTGTAAATAACTATTTCATGAAATTTCAGTGTTCATCCTTATGTTTAAAGTTTGTTTCGTCAACCTTGAGTACTCACCCCTTGGAAAGACCTAGAGTGGTTTTCTACATAGGCATTATCTACATGTTCATATGCAAAATAAAATTACATTCATGTTGAGATGATATAAATTTATTTGATTTCCACTTCAGGACAGAGCATTGACGACAAGGGGAGCAGCACAATGGCTATACGGCCTAACGATGACCCCGACTGTGTGAGAGAGACGAAGTTGAAGTGGCCGCGGAAACGACAATACTGTTGTAATTATTTTGCATATACTGGTCCATGCTACGATGACTATACTGTCTGCAAAGCCCATTGCCCGTGATTCAACACAATTTCCATGAATAGTTTTCATGTAATAAGGAAGAGATGATATGCAATAAGTTTTCCTATCAATATTTGCTTTTACAATTGCTAAAGTGAATAAGGATATGATTTCCTAAATTATTATGGTGCTTGTACTTATCCCTATCAACTGTTTTATCAAGAAATACATTTTTTGTGCAATGGAGACACATCGCTGGCACTACAGTGCAGCATAACAAAGGCTGGCCAGGATGGTGGTCCATGGACCACCCTAGATTTTTTTCACTGGCTTACTTGGGTGTACTTGAGCACAAGAAAGCCCAGAATAGGATTGTTTTTTGCTAGATAAATATTAAATTTATTTGCGTTAGCACAGATAAAGATGTGATTTCTAAATTATTATTGTCCTTGTACTTATCTATATGGACTATATTTTTGTAGAAATACTTTTTTTGTGCAATGGAGACATACCACTAGCACTTCAGTGCATTGGCATAACGAGGGGTGGCCAGATGGTGGTCCATGGACCACCCTGGGATTTTTCCATTGGCTCACTTGGGTGCATTGGTGCGCTTCCTAAAAAAGTGAAAGCACAACTACGCTCGTTGGTTTTTGTTTTTCTCCTGATTTTTATTTTTATTTTTGTTGTTTTAGGTTCTTATTATTTCCTAGTTTTTGGTTTTCTTCGGATTTTGGTGTTTTTGGACTTGTTTCTTATTTTTGGTTTTCCCCGGAAAAAAGTTCATCCAAACCTATTAAGATGGAATCTAGTTTTGAAGATCTCGATGCCAGAAACCCAATGGTGGAAACGATTCGTGATTTGGATGGATGGTTCGAGAGATAAAACTTTTTGTAAAAAAATGAATCTTTAAAAAAACTGAAAAACTCTTAGCTGTGACAAGTGCTACTTGTCACCACAGAGAAGGTGGGAGTGATATTTGCAAGGGAAACGAGGTTTCTCAGCAAGGGAGTGACGCTCAAGTGTCGTCATCACTAGATCCAACCATCAAAGGCTAGAATCAAAGTTTTCACCTTGAAAAATAACTCTGAGCAAATTCGAGCAATGCCTTCAACAAGGTAGTGAAACAGAAATATCGCCATTGTCAAGTCTAACCAACTTGGGTTAGCCCTAAGTTTTCACTCCGGAGCTCGAGACCGAGAACTGGAGAAGCACCAACAAATCGAAGGCAATCATGTGTTATCACCACCACTTTTCCAACATTCCAATAGCTACAAGCTTTGGTCTAAAAGTTCCACCGCCGCCGCTGCACAACCATACTCTTTTGCGTTAAGTTGTTGTCGTAGATTGCATTTCATGGCTGAAGGCAAAGTGGCCGGAGTGAGTGCCGCCAAAACTCACAAAGGAGCCTACTGACTTGCAATGGTTTGAAGATGTGACATGTCAGCATCCATCAACTGCTTCAGAGATGAATGTTTTGATCAACTACTTTCCTAATATCTTTTCTAGAATCCACCTCCCATATGAAGCCAAGTTTTGATGCAAAGTAGTCTGTCCTCATGATGTTCTCTCTCTCACCCTGCTATTCTACTTCATCATCAGTAAAGAACATAAGCAACGGGCAACCGCCAATTATTAAGCACTCAAGTGCTGCTGGAAGACAACATAATGTTTTCAGAGTTGACACATTCTCGAGCTCCAGTTTAGTGCAATGCCTAAAGAGCTCGGTATTGAGTGGTAGGCCTTCTAATGCACTACATTTCACAAGCTTAAAAGATTGCAAACTTTCAAAATATGAACCCTCAAGTAGCCAACTTGGATACGCGGCACAATTGTAACCCTCAATTTCGAGGCACTGAAGTTGAGGCGGCGGCATCAAACCTTCAATAATCTCCAACCGTAAACTATCCTGCACACTCGTGTCATTATTCGAACTCCAGACAAGGCACAGGGTTCCGAAGTGATTTTTCTGATATAGCTTAGAGTCTAGGGCCTCATTCTTTCCACTGACATTCTCCAGATTTCTGACACTTAAACTGCCACCATGCTCTTTCATGTCACTGAGCTGTTGCAACCCAGACCCCTTCTGTTTTTGCACACAAAATTCTTTAAGATGTTGTAGCAAAGTTAGCTTGCCTATATAACGGATTTGTGGCAGAGCTACTTCATACATCCTGTATGACATATCACTGTACCCTTCAGGATGCCGTAGCTTGCTTAAATTACAGAGTTTGTCAGGCAAGCTCTTAACTTTTATGGTTTAACTGAAGTACCTGTAGCTGACAAAGAGCACATAATGACCCAGGCAATTCGGCAATAGAAGTTTTGACAAGGTTCAAATGCCGAAGATGCTTCAGCACACCTAAAGATTCAGGTAGCTTGCTACTATTGTAAAAACACAAATGGAGCACACGTACCTTCTTCGGATATTGCAGAACCTGATGGAAAACATCACTTATATCATCTGTAAGTGGTTCAATGCAGATAAAGATAAGGGTTGTACCGAAGTGGGGCTCCTAAACAAAAGGGTTGTTAGGAGTTGGGAGTTGGGACGGGGTGAGCTCACCATGTTGATGAGGACTAGCTAAAGAATGGTTGAGAGGATTCAGAATATACACTGTCACACTGTCTCGTACTGGAAAAGGTAATCCCATTTGCAGCAGTATAGTATCTTTCAGCTCAAACGTCCATGTCTTGCGTGGCCTCAGAGCTAGTGTACACAAGACAGGACAGTCGAGGCGGCATCTCGGTATCTTGCCTGTCACTTCGTCCGCCTGCAGTTTTGTCTTTCAAAATTGGAAACCGTGCTACCTCTAGCCGGCCACACTAATCTCCACAAGTTTTCTTTTCTTCAGTCTCGCACCTTTCTTCAGTAGCAAATAGCAGAGAACCAGCAGTTGGTTGCATTCCCGCTATCCACTCAGCTAAGCTAGATGGCAGATCCCTCTGGTGCTCGTGGCGGCGACATGCCGGCTGATCCAATGGTTGAGGCCGTGGAAGAAGCTGTGGCTCCGGTTGAGCAGCACTTGAAGTGGACGAAAGAGGACGAGGAATCGGATGCTGCTTTATCCGCTCCCCTCATTAGCAGCCTCCAGCAAGTTGACTCAGCAGGGGAGACCATTGATTCTGCAGAAGTAGCACCAGCTCCGGTTGAGGAGGAGGAGTACTTGCAGGAAGCAGCGCAAGAGTTTAGGTCCTCTGAGATCATAGATGTAGGTGACATTTCTAGCTGTAGCCGCGAGCATGTTGATGAGGGATCTGACTTTGCAGAAGGAGAACCGTCTCCGGCTCCGGTTAGGGGTGGTCATTTGATGGAAGAAGCAGAAGAGTTCAAGATTGATTTCGATAAGAGAAAAGAGCAGATGCATGGGTTCCCTGCAAGCCTACGCAGTCTCGACAGCCAGTACATCTAGCCGAGGGTCGTTGCCATCGACCCTTACCACCACGGCAAACCTCACCTCCAGAGGATGGAGAGGGTAAAGCACGTGGCTGCCAGCCAATTCCTCCTCGAGTCAGGAGACCTCTCAGTTAGGGAGGTCTATAACGCTGTCTACCTGGTATCAGGCGAGGCCCGCCGCCGCTACGGTCAAGACTCTGTGGTGGCAGGTATTGACGATGCTGACTTTGTGCCTATGATGTTCTTTGATGCCTGTTTCTTGCTGGAGTTTATGCATTTTATTAGCGATGAGCAGCTTCCGTTTGATGAAGCGTTGTCATACGTTTTCCGCTCCAACCAAGAACTTATCATTAGCGATGTAATGCTGCTGGAGAACCAGCTCCCCTGGCTGGTTCTGGAAAGCCTGATGGGATTTAGCTCTGTGCCCGTGCAAGAGAAGATGATAATTTCAAGAATGGGGAAAGGTCTCACAAAACGTAGGCATCATATTCAAACCGGACCAGAAGAAATCCTTTCAAACTTGTATGAAGATGAAGAAGAGTACAAGCCGCCACATCTCCTTGGTCTCCTTCGATTCTACAAAGCAAGCAACAAGATGGCCACCAAAGCCAGCAAGAAAGCCAACAAGAATGATGTATTTTCAACACTGAACCGTTTGAAAGCCCGGCTAATTGGTGCGCATAAAGAAATGGATGTACCATCATACAATAACATGTCCATGGAAACACTTAGTCAATTGTCAATATCTCCAGGAGCCACCGAGCTTGCAGAAATTGGCATCAAGGTGAAAGCCATCAAGACGGGAAGTCCCACAGAAATGGACATCAGGAAAGGACCCCTCTTTGGCGATCTTTCCTTCACGCCACTGGCGCTAAACGTATCAAACGCATGTTTGCTTGCAAACATGGCGGCTTTTGAGGTATGCACGGCATCATGGGATCTATGTGATGTTCAAGAGACGGCCGTCTTCTTGTACCTCGCTCTCCTTGGCATGCTCATGGACCAGAAAGAGGATGTGCGCGACCTACGAAGGAAGCATCTTGTGCAAGGAGAACTCACGAACCAAGAGGTGTTTGACTTTTTCAAGAGCCTTACCAGGCACCTGCCGGTGGGCCTCTCCTTTCTCCTCGTCTTAACGAGCATTGAGAAGTACCAGGCCAACAGGAGGATCTGGGTCAAGGCGCACAAGTTCATCTACAACAACTTCAAAACCATTTCCGCGGTCCTCTCCGTGGTTGGTGTTCTGGTGGGCATCTTCAAGACGCTCCTCTCTCTCAAGCAACACCAGTAAAGTCAGACCATGTTTGCCATATTTTCAGTTATGAACCTTCTGTAAATCTCTTTTTTAAACAATATATGCATGTTTGTTGGTCTCATTTCTGCTACTTAATTCGTTTCTACTGCCTAATTCAGTGAAGACTTTGAAATCTCTTCTTTACCATGAAGGCTGTCTGGCAGATAGTTTTTAGATTGGTACCTTCTGTAACACTTGTACAGTATGAGTTGCTGGTTGTTCTGTTTTGGGGCCTTCTTCTTTCTCTGTAGTTTGTACCATCAGTATGATAAAATCTTCTGGTCCGTCAAGTAGCAATGCCACTGACAAATATCAAGCTGATGATCTGCCCAAGGGGCACCAGTGCCCATCAGCATTGGTCAATGGCATCACAAGGGAAGCGACACAACAGGGGAAGAAATTTTCCGACTTAGAATCATGTTTCTGGATGCGCCAATCCGTCTCTGCTTCACATTGCTCTATTTGCTTTTCTATGTGTGCCAATTCTTTTTCCTGTTGATTACCGGTGCCATGCATGTTTGTTGGCGTCGTTTCTGCTACTTAACTCCCTCCCCGTTGCTGAATCCAATAAAGACTACGCAATGTCTGATGTAACATTGAGGCTTACTACTGCTAGAGTTTTCAGTTTTGTACCTTTTGTAACACTTGTACACCATGAGTTTCTGGGTGCTCTGTTTTTCATGGCTTCTTCTTTTTCCATAGTCTGTACCATGAATACTGAAGCAACATTCTTCTTGCGGAATCAGATATGTAATTTGCAGGGGACGGAGCAGTTTTTTTTTTTTGATAAACAGAAAGCAGTTTTGTTCATTGGTCTTGATCTAGAATTCCTGATAATACTTTGAATCAAGTTCACATCATATATTAATGTCTTCACTTCTGTTATTGTTTCTCATGCTGAACTGTGAGCAACCTTCATGCTGAACTCTGAGCAACCTAAGGTAATTAACAACTGTTTGCTTCCCGCAAAAGGGAAAAGAAACAACTGTTTGCGGCAATTATGTCTGAGGAAAAGCATTCTTCTGAGAAAAAAAATACACGTGCTCAATTTAGTACTCGCTTTCCTAAATTTATCTTGGTAAAATAGTATGGCCTTCAACTACTAAACCACAGCTTTAAGCATCCATGACAATTTCCAAGGTACAATGTTCTGAATATTCCGGTGTCAAGTCAAATCAGTAGATCTGTGACAAGTACTACAACCTAGACAGTCGCCTCTGTTCTTCGCTAGGCATGTACACACATAATCAAATATATAAGTTTTAGAGTGGTTGGGCTTTTTTAGAACCGTTCGTTGATGTCGATCTAACGGCAGACAAATACGAAGTACTGGGTAGTACTCCGATGAAAGTACGCGAAAGTACTAAAACGAGTGGGGCCAGTACTCGTGACAAGGTGGGGATGCGTTTTAATCTAGGGGCAGTTTAGTCCTAGGAAAATTTGCACGCGCCGCCCCTCTCGTCGAATGCATAACCGCCGCCATGGTGATTCACATTCCACAATTACTCATCGGCGGCCATCTCCTCCCTCTCCTCCAAGTCCACCTCAGTCATCTCCTCCTTCTTGCCGCTGCAACTTCGCTCCACTCAGGCAACTCCCCACCCACCCCCACCCCCTCTTACACGGCAGATCGAGCTGATGGCCGGCGACGAGAACACCGACTTCGTGCAGATCGCCGGCGGCGACCAGGTCAAGTTGGCCAGGTTGAGGGAGATCCGTTCTTGGTTTGACAACACAAGGTAGATGAACTGGACGGCAATGGCCACTCTCAAGAATATGACGAAGAAGGAGAGGGCAAAGCTTTGCCCCCCGCCCGCACAACTGATTGACAAGATCGAGATCCTCCTCTGGGCAATGGAGCAGGCCAATTCGTCCAGCGAGTGGACCAGGCGGAGGTGGTGGGCGTTCAGATCCAGGGTAGAGCATCCACTGGATCAGGAACCCACCGTGCACGAGGTGCCGTTGCAGATTGTGCAACCTCCAACCGAGTCACCGGAGACTCCGAAGCGCAAGATGAGGAGGACAGTGGTCGCGACCTCGCTTCCCCGCCGTTCTCCACGCTTCCCTTGCCGCTCTCCTCGTCTGAACGGCGGCGGTAGCTATGTTTAGAGTATGCTTCCCCACTCCTCATCTTCCTACTGCTCGTGCTTACATCGTGGTGATACTGATCGTAATAGCTCAGAGAGGGAATGCTAGATGGCATTTTAATCTCAATGAATTGCATGAATATTTGAGTACATGGATTTGGAGGATGGATTATGATGTATGTGAACACTAGGCATCATATGAACCCTAGGAAAAATTAGTAATGTTCTAGTGGTAGACACTGAAATATTTCGGTACACACCGGTAGGCACTGAAATATTTCGGAACTGCCCTAGGCAAAATTTGTAATGTTGTAGTGGTGGACACTGAAATATTTCGGTACACACCGGTAGGCACTGAAATATTTCGGTACTGCCCTAGGCAAAATTTGTAATGTTGTAGTGGTAGACACTGAAATATTTCGGTACACACCGGTAGGCACTGAAATATTTCGTTACTACAATTTCAGTACACATCGATGCACAATGAATTATTTCAGTACTGCAGTTTCAGTACACACTGAAATATTTCAGTACTGCAAATTCTATACAAAGTTGGCATTTTGTCATTTATGTGTGAATCAATCCATGCATCATATGGCATAACTTTGTACATGAGTTTGGGTCAATTTCATGTCTATTTATTGTTAAAATTATTGTCATGCCATGAAACACAAGACAAGTCACTGACCCAAGCTTGCAAAGATGACATATCAATGTTGCTGATATGCACGTTTTCACCAAGTCTTGTGTCTGAATTAAAACTAAGCATTTTTTCTTGATGGTATCCATGGATCTAGAACTCCTATGAATTTGCTCATGTTGGATGTTTTATTCTCCATCATTTGTACTAGCATTCTGTGCGATTAGATGCCATGACAAGACCCCTGGCATATTTATTTTCTTGCCTCCAACATCACATGTGTGTTTTGCAGGAAAGAACCTGGAGTTCACCAGGCTGGCTGAAGTTGTGAGGCTGGGAGGCTGATGGTGCTGCTACTGGCTGATCCTTCTTCTTTCAGTTTTTGTTCGTCATTTATCAAGCCGTTGGACCAGGGCTACTTCCCTATGTGCTGTTAATGTATTAAGTAGTTCCTTCGAATTTGTAGTACTAGTTAGTTTGAATGTGGAAGTACCTTAATTTTTGGAACGAAATGTTGCTATGTAGGACCAAGGGTTTCATACCTTAATCTTTGGATAATTAATTATGTGAACTGTTAGATGTGGTGCACAACGAAACGCCTCTACCATTGATACTATAGTTCAACATGTCGGTCCAATTAGAGACCAGCCACTACCATATAGAACAGTTAGCATTTCATACTACAACCTGGCACGTACAAAACATCACACAGTGGAAGCACATCCCTAAGCACCTTGCATTGTACAAGGTCTAAGAGACCAGCCTCTACCATATATAACAGTTACCATGTCACACTACAGCATATAAAACATCACATTGTGGAATAATCATAGCTAGTAGAGCATTAGGTACCAGTTAATAATAGTTGCAATCCATCACAAGCAATAGTACCTAGATATGAGTAGATATAGGTACGGTAATACACGACAAGTACTCGCAAACAAGAGCTGACATAACAAGTTCATTTCACATTGATACATGGCCCACCCCAGTTCTAAATGAGGTGGATGGTGATCATCATCCTCAAGTCATGGCGACGGGTGTTCGCAACGGTGAGTAGGATGGCCTGTCCTACCCGAAGATTCTTGGCACGAAGGAACTTCTTCCACCCTGCCATGCTCAAGACAGTCCGACCGTTCGTGTCCACTACATAGGCACAGCTGGTGATGGAGCCGTTCTGGTAAGGCGTAGTCCAGCAGCCATGCCTTCTTCGCCCGGGTCGATGCCACAGCTATCAAGTAACCTCTTAGGTAATTTCTGAAAACAGTTGACATGATATATGATCATGTCACGTGCAATTATCAACAAAGCATACACTTCAAGACACATATATCATTGGATTCAACACTGAGCATATATATCATCACATGACTACACTATACGCCAAGCATCAAATTACTACAGTAATTAGGCATATCATTAGATTACTTCCTACACTAAGCATATCATCGCATATTACTACACTACATGCATGTCATAAAATTCTTCACTAAATGAATTCTAAACTTGGCCTCTCATCACAGTACTACAACATGCATATCATATGAAGTACTACACTAACTAAGCATGCATATCATGTAATTACCACACTAAGTAACATACCATGATATGTCGTTTAACATTCGTCCTTGTGAGGCGGGTCACGAATGGCTTCCCTAGGTAGTCTTCACGTAGCGGAAGCATGTCCCAGAGGTTGCCGATTTCCTCGTCGCCCAGGCTGAGTCCTTGGGCATACAGGTATTCAACAAGTGGGTTCTCATCATCATCTGAATCAGCACCATCTTCGTCCTCGTGAACTTCATCCTCACTATCCGGAATGAAATTTAGATAGATAACAGAAATCCTGGGCCTATCTCTTCTGAAGGAGAAGCTGATCAATTCACCCCCAGTAAGACGCATGCGGGCGATGAAACGATCCCAATCATCTCCTCCTATCTGGGTTATCTTTCGCCCCTTCTCGACCTGCATAGTGTATGGGCCCCCAAGAGCGTCAAAGGTCACTGTGTCTGCGACGAGCTCATTGAATGCCAATCTCACATTGCATGGTACGATCTGTGTAAGATAAAAACAAATAGCAGACACAATACATTAGTGCAAATAGCAAAAAAAACAAAAAGAATGTACTGTCAGAAGGTTCATATAAATTATTACCACTGCAACAACAAAAGAAGGCTGGAAGTAGATGCCGAACAACGTGGCAGTAGAAAGGCTGGTCCGGCACCGTGAGTTGCAGCGTCCACATTGTGCTTCCTCCATTCTACACAGAACATGTTGAACTCTAAGTTGAATTGTACATAGTACAATACAAAGATCATACATATAATAAATCATAGTGATAACCTATACTGGCAATGGCCAATCAATCTATTTTCTATCATCTATGTAATAAAGCAATGGCAATGACAATGGCAATGCCCGGTTCATCTAAACCTGGGAATAGTTGGGCATCGAAACTTAAACCAGTCCAATCCACGGCACACATCAAAACCAAACCAATCCAGATATTTTCATTTAGAATCTAGACCAAACCGAACTATACATGCGCGTCATCCAACCCAGTCCAAACCGTTTTCAACTTCCAAAGGTTCAAACCGTGGACAAAGCCATATGCGAGGGCACGTCATGAATCTAGATCAGACATGGCGTCAAAGCTCGAGAGAGCCGACGAGCCCCGGCCGGCAACTGCGGCTCTTGGATTTGAAGCAGTACTAGGTGGTAGTGGCGGCTCAAACTAATTGATTGATTTGGTCTCAAACCATATAAACCAAATCAAGATCCAATCCAAAAACTAAGTTTCAGTCCGTAGGGAGACGCGTTTGAGGAAGGGAAGAAGAGTGGAGATCTGACGTACTTGCCGTAGTTGGCGGCGGCCGCGCACCGGCAGCGAAGAGAGGGGTCGTCGGCAGAGGCGGCGGCGCTGGTCGAGAAGGGGAGAAAGAAAGATGTGGAGTGGTCGAGACAGGGAGAAAGAAAAATGTGGTACATGTGGTGGCTCGGTTGTGTGGATGACAAGGGGACCCACTTGTGAGACCGATAGCAATTGATGGCAAACCGTAGGAGGTGCACGACCGCGTGCACGACCGCCACGTCCCCACGTGGAATCGGGACGGCCGGGTGGGTGTGTCAAGTCAAATCGGCACCCGCGGCTTCTCGGTAACTCCAAGAGGCAGGAGCAGTGCCTTTCTTCCCCAAATCGGGTAGAAAACCCTCATCCTCTCCCGAACCATACCACCCTCTCTTCCTTCCTCACCACCTCACCACCCTCTCCTCCTTCGTCACCACCCTCCTCCCTTCCTACGCCTCCCTCCTCCTGTCTTCGACCGACGATGAAGCGCGGGCGTGAAGATGCGGCGGATGAGCCGGAGGCAACCATCGGAGCAGAGCAGTCTGCTGCCATGGCTGCAGCCGTGGGTGGAGCGGCTGAGTCCGCCGTAGCGGCGGAAGCTGGCGGTGCAGCGACCGTTGTGCCTGCTCCCGCTGCCATCGCAGCCGTCGAGGCACCCGTCGGCGAGCACAAGGTCGGGGAAGATCTGGAGGAGGAGGAGATGAGAAGGCGTAAGCGCAAGGTGTATGACAAAATCGAAGAGCTCATGGAGGAGAACGCCATAAAGGAGTTCGACCTAGATAGCAGGAAGGGCAGCGACTTCGACGAGGATGCCATCGACGAGCTATCTGAGGTAGTACTCTGTTTTTTGCTCAGTTTTTTTCATGACATTGGGGTTTTTCTTGTTAACTAGATGAGCATCAATTTCACTTGGGCGTTCTAGTTGTACGTATGTAGGATTGTAGGGATCTAGCATAGATCTTCATGTTGGATGTGGATTTTAAATCTGATTCACATTCTGATTCCAGCATATACTCTGGGTTTTTTTCATGGCATTGGGGTTAGTCTTGTTAACTAGATGAGCATAAGTTTCATAAGGGATACATTAATGAAAGAAGTGGGGTAATGAACCCAAATACAAGAAAATGTTCATGGCAGGGATACATTAATGAAAAAAGTGGGTTAAACAATGGATATATGACAGGATTCTCCATTGGCTTCCCCAGGATAGTGACTAAATTCTGCAGGTCCTGATTCATTATAGTTTATGTCCATGAATTAATTTGCACACATGTTCATAGATGATTAGTTTGCACACATGTTCATAGATGATCCATTTGCAAATTCTATACAGATTTCCATTTTGCAAAGGAAGTGATCGCTCCCTTAATAATTATGGGCTGACATTACATATCCACTGGATACCGAAAAATCAAAACATCTCATCTACCCAATTTTCCACAGTATTTTATTTAGATGATCACAGCCACATCTCTCATCAATATGAGCAGTGAGACACCCCATAGCTCCTTTACCAATTTCCTTCTGAAAGTTATCAGGGTCTAACAATGTTGGAGAAGCAGTATTGCCGCTGTCAGAAAGAATAATTGTTTCTTCATTCCAGTAGATAGAACAAACCCCCCTTGTGCGAAACATGGAGGAGTACAATGAAGCCATTTTTCTGATTCCAATAAGAATTACACCTGTAACAAGTATCAAATATCATTAAACCAAGCCACTTCATCTATAAATGCAACTACTTGGGTTTAGGGTTATCAGGGGTTAGGGTTATCAGGGTTTAGGGTTGAGTGTTTACATGCAATCCCGGAAATGCGTGTGTCAGAGAACGTACTTGCATGTATATGTAGTAATGATCCCAAACTTTCTTAATGGCATCCCATGACCACATAGAGAATGAATGCATAATGGTTTCCATGTTGGGCAAAATTTTGAATGTTTATACGGTTTAGTGGGGGGGAGGGGTTTAGGGTTATCAGGGTTTAGGGTTTAAGGGTTTTAGGGTTGACGGAACTATGTTTGTCTTACGGTGGACGTAGCACACACACCGGACATTGATGGAGCGTTGGTCTACAATGGATTCCCTCCGGTACCATCGATCCGGTCCGTTGACTGGCTCGGCCGACAAACTTCGTGCCACATAAAGCATGCATCCATCCACTGGACCGGATCGATGTTTGGTTGGTTTCATACAGGTGAGGAACCCAGGTAGTGCTTTCGGGGTGTTGACATGCTAGGCCGGAAATGCGCGTGTCAGAGATCGTACTTGCGTGTATAATCCCGAAAATCTTTCATGGCATCCCATGAGACCACATAGAGAATGCATGCATAATGGTTTCCATGTGGGGCAAAAATTTGAATGTTTTTACGGCTTAGTGGGAGGGGGGGTTTAGGGTTATCAGGGTTTAAGGGTTTTAGGGTTGACGGAACTATGTTTGTCTTACGGTGGACGTAGCACACACACCGGACATCGATGGAGCGTTGCTCTACAATGGATTCCCTCCGGTACCATCGATCCGGTCCGTTGACTGGCTCGGCCAACAAACTTCGTGCCACATAGAGCATGCATCCATCCACTAGACCGGATTGATGTTTGGTTGGTTTCATACAGGTGAGGAACCCAGCTAGTGCTTTCGGGGTGTTGACATGCTATGCCGAAAATGCGCGTGTCAGAGATCGTACTTGTGTGTATAATCCCAAAAATCTTTCATGGCATCCCATGACCACATAGAGAATGCATGCATAATGGTTTCCATGTGGGGCAAAAATTTGAATGTTTTTATGGTTTAGTGGGAGGGGGGTTTATGGTTATCAGGGTTTAGTGTTTAAGGGTTTTAGGGTTGACGGAACTATGTTTGTCTTACGGTGGACGTAGCACACACACCGTACATTGATGGAGCGTTGGTCTACAATGGAGTCCCTCCTGTAGCATCGATCTGGTCCGTCGACTGGCTCGGCCGACAAACTTCGTGCCACATAGAGCATGCATGCATCCACTGAACCAGATGAAATGCGCGTGTCAGAGATCGTACTTGCGTGTACATGTACCATCCGTTCCATCCACTGGCTGGGCCGACAACCTTCGTGCCACATTGTTCACATTGTCCAATTAACACTTTGTATAGATTTTTTTGGTAAAAAATGAAAGAAATAATGCAACTAATCTGAACGTAACGTTTGGCATGTATCAAACCAAGTTGCTACTATTCCTCAAAAAAACCCAGTTAGCCACTAATTGCGCCAAACATATCTCGTAATTACCAACGAAAATGGGTTGACAATTATATCTGGAAATTTTTGGACTGAATTTATTGCTCTTCCTTTTTTAGAGAACAATAAGTTAGAATGGTGGGCGGCGGGTTGGCACGGGCACGGCGATGGCTCGGGCTTGTGTGATATGTGGTTCGACCCGCGGTCAGTGCACATGTTTTGGAAGCCCCAAAAAGATCGCGCTCTTAAAAAAACTTGCATCGAAGCGCATTACTTCAAAATAACTAATTAACCCTACAATCACGGATATATACCTTCCCATTCTACCGAATATCTACCCTATCCTAACCACCCCCATCTACCTTGTTTCTCCTCACATAGCCATCGCCGGGATCGCGCCATCGCTTCTCAAGCGACCACGCCGACGCCGGATTAAAAAGGTCTCTTCCACGGCTTCTCTCATCTTCGATTGCAGTGCTGATTATTTTTTCCATTGATTCGACCAACAAGTAATTTCCGAAGAGATTAGAAAATCCAGCTTTTGCCATAGTTGAGTAGTTCTGGTGTGATTCGAGTACAGGATGTCATGCAAGAGCTTTTTGATTGATAGTTTGTACTAGTTGATCGTACGAACTAATTATGAATATTTTTTCACGGTCGTATTGTTTCGAATTAGGTGGATGAGGGTGTGGATACAGTTTTCATACTATGGGTATATGTGTTGCTGTAGGGACCATGGTCTCAGAGGCGTATAACAACCGTGCGGAGTACGACAAGTCTTTGCATGAAGCGCGTCGGGAGATCGACTTGAAGGTGCAAAAGGATCGCGCTGAGGTAGATAAGAAACTGAAAAAAGAACATTCATACGTGGACAGGATGATAAAGGAGGAGCGTCAGGAGTTTTCCCTTAAGATGGCGAAGATGCGTCTTGAGATTGAAGAAAAGTATAAGAGGGACTGTGAGTACATGGAAAAAAAGTTTTTCTTAGGCTACAAGGAAATGCATCAAACGTTGCAGAAGGACCGGAAGCTTGTGGACAATATTATACAGACAGAGCGAGTCAAGATGGATGCCTATGTGTTGCAGGCACGTGCGGATATGGACAGTAAGCTGCTACAGGAGCGGTCGGACATGGATTATAAGGCCATGCTGGAGAAGGTCCGCTTGGAAGGACATATGTTAGAAGACCGTGCGATCTCACGGCCACCCCGACAACATGTCTTCAATTATTCTCCCCCTGTAAGTATCTCGCACCGATTCTATATATTAAGGACCTACGTATTCTATGATACAAACATCTTCAATTTGTGGCAACCTTATGTCGGCGATTGTATGTAGGCTAAGCATCATGAGATGGCACAGTCGCCATTCACTCGAGATATTGCGATAGAGTCACCCGTTCAATGCCACATCAGTCCACCCCAACAACATATCGTCAATTGTCCCCTTGTAAGTACCTCGCAACGATGCATACCCAAGATATGGTATGACCTTTCAAAACTTGTGTGTAAACCCACTATCGACATTTCATACGCAGGATAAGAAACCTATGATGGCAGAGTCCCTAGTCACACCACATGAAGGATACATTCAACATAATAAGGTGAGAAGGTTTGGGATGGCACAATCCCAAGTCACTCCACATGAAGGATACATTCCACAAAAGCAGGTAACAACGCCGCAATGTTGCTATGCACATAAAAGTTATGTTTGGCCCTTTACTCATTGAATGTATTAACTCTGATGTGAGATACTAGGTGCTGGTCATGGAATTTTTTGTTAGTAGGGATGATGAGATGTCACATGTCCCGAGAGCATACTTTGATGAACACCCGGCAGAAGTCAGAATTTTTGAACCCGCCAAAGTGACCTACGATCTCATTATGAGTGAAATGAGAGATAGTTTTGGTTGCAAACTGGGAGCAGAACTGTACTACTTCTTACCCGGGTCTGCGTGCAAGCTGCCAGAAGGAATGTTCTTGATTGCAGGACCAGATGATGTACAAAAAATGTTTTTTGATCTGAATGGCAGCAAGACATGTCACCTGTACATTGTGTACAATAGAACTACGGGTTGTTTTCCCGAGGATGACATTGATTCCGAGGTTCAAATTTTACATGTTGCATGCATCTAGTTTATGGCAACGTCTTTTTTGAGTTCTTCCTAATACAATTCCTATGGTTTTCTACAGGAAGTGAGAATCCAAGAAATGGAGGGTCTTGCTAGAGAGTTGGCAGAGAAAGACCATGAACAACTTAAGTTGTATGGTTACATTGATGTTAAAGAGAAAAATATTGAAGCACATGGGTCGTCGCCAAGCCCGACGCAATCTCCAACGACGCAACGCAAGAGGTCACTGGATTTTGGCAGTGCAGAAGACAATATGGAGTAGGCTCAATTGTTTTTCAACCAGTTTAAGCTTCAAACCAGGATTATTTAGTTGCAAACAAACCTTTTGTTTTCTGTTTCACACTATGTTCGCAATTATGGTACAATTTATTCATGATACAGTTCTTTGAACAACAATGCATGTGTTTTATGATCAATCATACAGTTGTTTCTGAGTTGTTTTTGAGATGGCATTGTGTCTAAAGAAGTTTCCATCTATAGAACTTGGCACACAGTCGCATCGGAATCGCGTATCACGCGAGAGGCGTGCGTCGCACGGGAGAGCGTCGCACACGAGCTTGTTTTCGGGTAGAAATCATAACATATTTCGGATAGATAAAGTTCACGTCCGCCACCCGCGCATGCAAACCCACGTCGCCGCCATTCCCATGCATGCATGCCTCAGGCGCAGACAACGAGACGGCCCATCCGAAGTAGGCCCATCCGAATTAGGCCCATCCGAAGTAGGCCATTAGAACCCTCCCCCCACTCCACCTATTCCCCTCGCGCTGTGGCCTCCCTCCCTCCATCGCCAGATCCCCCACTCGTCCCCCTCTGTCCGCCACCCCTGCACGCCGTTGGCGACTCCACCCCCACCGCACCCGCGCCCCCCCAACGGGATCGGCCGGATCCATCTCCTCAACCACCGTAGGACAGCGCAGGTACCCCAGTTTCTGTTGACGTCTCAATGGTATCCATGCTGATAATGCTAGGTAGATCGACTGAGTGTAGCAATTTTGTGCCACCAATCCACTTTTCTGGAAAATTCTTGCTAGAAAACTATCTGAAACTTGTGATGCTTGCTACTGTATAATATAGGACTTTTCAAAGTTCTGTTATGATTGCACTATTGGACACATACAGTAGATCTGCGTTTTTAGTTGTTATACTTTAAGTTACCATTAGTGCTTGGGAAAGGACGAATTGGATGCATTCAGGTCTACAGTTGATAGTGTATCATCATAATGTAGGTGCTGTGTTGTGTGATTCTTCATGCTGAGAACTTCAGCTTTTTCAGTTATAGTGAAAGGCTTCTGTATAAAAAACTACTAAATGATCACAAAAACTTCTAGACAACATTCTGTACGATCTGACCAAATCTTGAACTAAATGATCACCAAAAGTTGAAGGATTTTGCATCACATCACAACCATAAGTGTTCTGCACCACCATCATAACAATCACATAACTACATAACAAAAGCAAACTTGTTCATCATTACAAAAGCAAACTTTTTCAACATAACAAAAGCTAACTTGTTCAGCATTACAAAAGCAAACTTGTTCAACCACATAACTGCAAACTGAGACACATAATACCACAAACAACTCAATATCCCCAGTAGTAGGGGTCATCCCAATGAGCCTCCGCCTCTTGCCAGTACTCCAAACCTTCTTTGATGATTTCAATTTTCTTCCATGCCTCGTAGGTGACGTACGCATCTTTCTCTGCGTACTCGATGAGGTTGTTTGGCAGTGGGTTGTCCCCCTATAGTTTGTGGTCGAATTCCTTGTTAATCTTCTTCTTAATTTCCTTGTATAATGGGTGGATGAGGCTGGCTGCAAACTCAGCCAAAGCCTGCCACTTCTTTCCATTTTTTGGAACTCTCCATTTGCGCTGCATGTCGACGTACTTGTCGGGGTTGATCTCCAAACCAGACAATTTCAGCTTCTCCTTGTCACCTCCAATGGAGAAGCCAACAAAGGTGTACAGCTTCTTCTCCTGCAGGAGCAGGCGGAGTTCCTTGGGCCTGCATCAAATTAATCTGGTGCATCAAATTCATCTACTTCAAAAACTTCAGAAACTACTAATTAGACATAAAATTCAGAACTAGTATTGCATCTACTCCAGAACTTCAGAACTAGTATTGCATCTACTTCAGAACTTCAGAACTATTGCATCTACTTGAGAAACTTCAGAAACTTCAGAACTATTGCATCTACTTGAGAAACTTCAGAAACTACTAATTAGACATAAACTTCAGAACTTCAGAACTAGTATTGCATCTACTTCAGAACTTCAGAACTATTGCATCTACTTCAGAAACTTCAGAAACTACAGAAACTACTAATTAAACAGAAACTTTAGAACTTCAGAACTAGTATTGCATCTACTTCAGAACTACAGAACTATTGCGTCTACTTCAGAAACTTCAGAAACTACTAATTAGACAGAAACGTCAGAACTTCAGAAACTTTAGAACTGGATGTTTTTACCATTTGGTTGCCGCGGTGATGTGGTATGCCAGGACGAGATCCTCCACGCATAACTGTAGAACTGCAGCCTTTTGTGGAGGTTCATCTTCCCTCGTATACTCGACATCAACGGCGATCGACCGAGAAAGCATGCCGCCGAGCCTCCTCCTGATCTCGCAGATCCTCTTGTCGGCTTCGTCTGGATTGCTGGTGCATACGACATCCAGCTTCTCCTTCTTCAGATGGATATCAACCATGAGCGGCACGGTGTAGTCCTGCTTCTGCCCGAGGACCAGAACGTTGTCGTCGACCACCAGCGGCTCCTTGCCAGACGCCTCACCTTGGTGATGCTTGGCAGACGGAGGGGAGTTGCTCCATGATGCCTCCGCCATTCTCTTGGCAGACGGAGGGGAGTTGCTCCACGATTCCTCCGCCATTGCCCTCCTGGCCAGCGATGGTGGAGGCAGAGGGGAGTTGCTTGACGGTGGAGGCAGAGGGAGGAAGATGGAGCGGCAATGGAATGAGGGAGGCAGAGGGAGGCAGATTGAGCGGCAATGGAATAGGAGGGGAGTTCCCTGCGTCGTGGGGAGTTGCCAGTGGAGGGGAGTCGTGGGGAGTTGCCAGTGGAAGGGAGGCATGGGGAGTTGCCTCGAAAACTCAAACGTCCTGCCCTTTGGCCCTCGAAAAATCTGGAGGGGAGACGTGGGCCCTTTGGTTTGTCCTGTTTCTGAAACAAAAATAAAATAACAGCCATATTTTGCTCTCACTGCAACCATATTAAGAGATCAAAAATGGCACCAAAAAGTCACTGCAGCCATCCTAAATGCCACGAAAACAGCACCAAAACAACATCAGCCAAAACAGCAAAAAATGCATCCATCGATCGTTCTTTATTTCTTCTAACATTCCGTGTTCTGTGCAGTGAGATAGACACAACGCTACAAATGCAGGCTGACAACGCCCGCGATTTCATGACCATCAGGACAGACGGCGGCTTCATCCACGCTCCGGTCCCATGAGTCGAGTCGAAAGTAGTGATGCTATGTGTAGTTCTGAAACATTGATTGGCTCATGTTGTAATTAAACTTTAATGAATTGTATGTCTCTTTGGTTTGGACAGTCGTTAAACTTAGATGTAATCGATGCTATTTATTACTAGGACCATGAATTGTGCTATTAATGTCTTGCTTTTCTCTTCCGATCCTTTTGTTGCATACTTATTTATTGCTTATGTATTGTCTGTTGTTTGGCTTGTGCATAGAGATGACGTCGTATGTCGTGTACAAGGGTAAGGTTCCCGGAGTCTACGACGACTGGGAGGAGTGTCGGAGACAGGTTCACCATTTCAGCGGTAACAGTTACAAAGGGTACACCACTAGGGCGGAGGCGGAATCTAGATACACTCGCTATCTAGCGGGAGAGAGGAGGGAGCGTTGGAGGAACCGGATGAAGACCAGTTTCATCGCGATGATGCTCATCGTGATGACCGCAACTCTCTTCTATGTGATGGTAGTTTAGATGATCGATATCGACTTGTAATATGAACACAAACTCGCTACTCGCGGTCTCGAGGCTTGTAATGTTCTATCTTTGTTCGGTCTTTTGAATTCGGAGACTAATATGATGAATTGTATTCGGAGAGCTATCTTATATTGTATTGGATGAATGTGCTGTTGCTGTGTGGTGCTGTCTATATTCTGTCCAATAATATATTTTGTAACCTGTGAAAATATCAGAAATGTGCATTTTTCCAACCACCTCCAAATCACCTCAGTTTTGGCACACATGATCTCTTCCACAAACTAAACTAGGTTTCCAAGTTTTTGTATTTTTTATATTTTTTTTTGAATTTATAATGCCCTCTAGACTGACTGCTGAAAACATCGGTCTATGCCTCAAGGGGGCATTGTAAAATAATTTTTTTCAAAATTTTCTTGCATACACATGTTTTGCACATGTGGGTGACCATGTACAAGAAAATTTGGGTGATTTGGAGGTGGTGGAAAAATTCACGTTTTTTCAAAAAATGGCTTAAGTTAGACCAAATGGTCCCTCCGGGAATGCGGGCATTTTTTCGACCACCTCCAAATCACCTCAGTTTTGGCACACATGATCTCTTCCACAAACAAAACTAGGTTTCCAAGTTTTTGTATTTTTT
>NC_057810.1:725796442-725806566 GCF_018294505.1 Triticum aestivum
AGGGGGCATTGTAAAATATTTTTTTTCAAAATTTTCTTGCATACACATGTTTTGCACATGTCGGTGACCATGTACAAGAAAATTTGGGTGATTTGGAGGTGGTGGAAAAATTCACGTTTTTTTCAAAAAATGGCTTAAGTTAGACCAAATGGCCCCTCCGGGAATGCGGGCATTTTTTCGACCACCTCCAAATCACCTCAGTTTTGGCACACATGATCTCTTCCACAAACAAAACTAGGTTTCCAAGTTTTTGTATTTTTTATATTTTTTTTGAATTTATAATGCCCTCTAGACTGACTACTGAAAACATCGGTCTATGCCTCAAGGGGGCATTGTAAAATATATTTTTTCAAAATTTTCTTGCATACACATGTTTTGCACATGTAGGTGACCATGTACAAGAAAATTTGGGTGATTTGGAGGTGGTGGAAAAATTCACGTTTTTTCAAAAAATGGCTTAAGTTAGACCAAATGGTCCCTCCGGGAATGCGGGCATTTTTTCGACCACCTCCAAATCACCTCAGTTTTGGCACACATGATCTTTTCCACAAACAAAACTAGGTTTCCAAGTTTTTGTATTTTTTTGAATTTATAATGCCCTCTAGACTGACTGCTGAAAACATCGGTCTATGCCTCAAGGGGACCTGCATGTGAATAGTGATTCATCAAGGCCTTGACAGCTACTGGCACAGTGGCTGCCGCCTGATTTGCATGCAGCGAAGATGAACGTGCATGGAGGTTTTTCAAAGATTTCCAAGCACACCCGAGTGGGCCCCGCTTATTTAAAAAATACGTCAGTCATTATTGCTCTGTAATGAAGAATATGCATGATGATTATGAATATGCATGACAACCATAGTAAGGGTGAAGAATCATAGTGCCCAATTTGTCGAAATACATCATCATTCTTAAAGTTGGACATCACATGATACACACAGAAAGTGGAAACGAAAGATGTAGAACTAATACAGTAACATGGCAGTACAACCGCACTTCACTAGATTACTGTCACGATGAAATAGAATGTAAAGACCACGTCACACAAAGCTGAATGGCACACGACTTTCTCTGGCTCATCGTCGGTTCATGCTGTAAGTAGATATCACAGTTCAGCCTCGAGATCCTACACAGAAGAATAGAATAAATCACATGGACATCAATTATGAGTAAAACACATGCAAAAAAAATATGAACATATTTCGTACCTCTAGCAATTTAGCTCATTTAGGTCGATTGTGACCTGGTTTCTTGCAATAGCCACAGATATTCTGTGATCTTGACTTCTTTGTCTTTGCCTGCGGCCTTTTCTTCAGTGCACCTCGTCCTGGCACATGCACGGGATCCAGAACCTTATCAACTTTCTGCGAGTGCGGCATCAACGGGCCAAACCTAATGCTGTTATGCTGAGCATTAGTTGACTCCTTGCTGTCAGCTAGTTCAAAACTTCATGCTTGCCATGATGTTGTGCTTGCAAAAGCATCTTTAGCCGGTGATAGTCCTCATCAGAGTGGCATGCCTGGAAACTTGCGACGTGACTACAATTCCGCAACTCGCGGTACCTCTGCAGGCTTAGCGAATAGTCATACATCTGGTTTTTTCTGGTAGGTGCGTATGCACATTTTGCATTCATAGTCCACCTAGTGGGAACGCAACAACCGGGCAGAATTGTTTGTTTTAAAATCCCCAATATGTAAAAAATGTGGGAACATGGTGTGCCTGCGCATTCCAGCTTACGGAAGAACAACTCACCCTGTGCAAAAGACCTCCTTGCTCTTCAATGCGCACTCCAAACTTTTTATCCATTCTTTCCTGCTTGGACACAACATAAGTGGAATCTTCTGATCCATCTAGTATCTCTCTAGTCTGACATTTGCTGACAGCATCTATGCTCCATAAGACCATCTTAAAGACCCTAGGTGTGAAAACTGTTACGGCGTGTTTCTAAAGCGGCGAAGCATTTTCCTCTGTAAATGGAACGGACTGCAAGGCTTCGACGTCATGGATAGCTTCGTTAATCCGTCGCGACGCAAGGCAACGCTCATAGTGCTCTAGCATTTCAAACAACGACATCTTACCCTCAAGATGCGTATGTAGCACAGAGTTCAAGCTCTCACTCCTTTGATTGCTGCTCAATCCTAGGAAACAACGCCCCTCAAGATATGGAGCACACCATAACTTTCTCATCTGATACATCTGATGCAGCCAAGACTCCTCACTGGTTACTTTATTCCGTTGTAAGAATTGTATCCATTTTATCTCATGCTCTTCAATGGAAGAAGTATCATAAATGAAAGATCTGAATTCCTCCTTTACGTCGTCATCATGCAGATGGCGTACAATGTTCTGCTAAATGTGCCATATACATAGTCTATGGTTTGAGTCTGGCCAGACCACCCTTATTGGTCTCTGCATTGTAAGGTCCCCATCTGTGATCACAGATATCGGATGCTTCTGTGCCATGCAATCAGAAAAGGTCCGCAACATCCACTCGTATGCCTGGCTTGTTTCATGAGAAATTATACCACAGCCAAATATAACAGTGCTACGGTGGTGATTCAACCCGACAAAAGGCACGAATGGCAGATTGTATTTGTTGGTTCTGTATGTGCTATCAAAAACAATGACGTCTCCGAAAGCCTCGTAGTCAAGTCGCGATTGACTATCAGCCCAGAACAGTCCCTTCAGATGGCCATGCTCGTCTACCAAGTACTTGAAGAAAAAATACACATCTCGCTCTCGCCTCGCCATCATGTGCATGATCACCGTTTTAGCATCACCGGCACTGATTGTCTCCTGCTTATTAGCATGGCAGAAATTGTAAAGGTCCCTCTTTATGCATCCAACCTTATCAAATCCACCGTATTGAAAGCACAAAATATTCATAATACGGTATTTACGGATCCCGCATTTTTTCATGTCCGCAATGTCCGCTTTTTGCTCATCGCTAATTCGTCTGTGCGAATGCAGCAGACAAGAAAGATCCCGTGGGGCTAGAGGATGGCTGTGCTCATCGATGAAATCCTTAACAAACCACCGACCGGTTTCCTCCTGTCTCGTAATGACCAATTTAGCATTACACCCAACACGAGTTAAACTTCGTGGCCTTCTCTTTCTATCTTCCATCTTTCTTTTCATGTGCTTATCTTCGCGAAACCCTTGACGACTACACACAATTTTCCTTAAAATTATGTATTTGTTGGATCCATCCCACTCAACGTAGCTTTTCCTCACACTAAAACATTTTTCAAGAGCATATTTCTTGTAGAATTCATAGCCTTCAGCCTCACTATCAAACATCTTGCTGACAACATTTACATACTCGAACATACTCTCATCACTTGCATACGCCATGTCTTCCTGCATATGACATGTGAGGGAAACCAATCATCAACATCTTTCTGTTTATCAATGTTGCAGGTGTAAAATAGCTCATAGGCAAAGACAAGTGCATGGAAAAGACTTTGCTGGTTTGACATGTGAGGGAAACCAATCATCAACGTCCAACTAGTTTCTCATCTTCCTTTAAACTATATTTCATGCCTATGCAAACCTAAAGTGATGATGACTTTAATAAACTAAATTAAGTGAACTATGGAACCAGTATCTCATCTTCCTTTAGTATATCTCATCTCAAACGTCAACATCTTACTTAAACAAACATGATGCGATTAGCTCAAGAGAAACTATGCCACGATGAAGCTTTCCATTCGTTGTTCTAGTCAGTACCCGGATCTTGTGGGGTTGAGGTTGTACTGCATGCACGGTGGAGGGGCGCAACGGCCAAGAGAACGAGCAGAACGCCAAGCCGAATTCATACCTTAAGGATGGTACGCGCGAAGAGATGGGATCGCCCGCCGCGGTCGCCGCCGATTCAGCCGGTGCAGATCCGGCCTTCTTCTTCTTCGGTAACGGCGTGGGGGGCTGGGGTTGGTTGGGTGGAGGACGAGGACGATGAATTTATTCCTCTCGCCGGGCAGGTCGAGGACGGAGAAGGTCAGGAGCGGGGAGCGGCGACGAATAGATCGGAGGAGGATTCTGAACTGGATCGAGTAGACATGGATCTGGTCCTCAGGTGATCGGTTCAAGAAAAGATATTTCCCCCTGGACCATTATGCCCTTATCGCAATTAACATATTAAATTTAATCAATTAAAATTCCCCGCAAGATCTGACGGCTAATAAAAATCAGACGTGATCAGACATGTAAGTACTGCTAAGTACTCCGAGTACTAACCCAATCACCGTAAAACAGCTCAATCAAATAAGTTACAGGCAGTTTCTATCAAATGCTAACACTGGTACCAAGAATAAGTTCTTGAAAAGTATTACTACTGTAGTAAAAATAACCAGAAGTTGTGTCCCTCCCTTAGTTCCTTTGCATGACTCCGGTAATTATCAAAACAGAACCATTTGAAAACTTACATGCTCACGAATGCACGTGTCTGGTCTAGTATGGCATGCTCCTCTATGATGGTATCATTTATTATGGATAAATGACCACAACTTCTTGCAGCAACCTGGACCCGACATATGAGAGGCATTCATGACAGGTTTGAACAACGTCCAATACCGTTGGCATTGTTGTAAAAAAATCCATGGATTTAAAAAAAATGTTCACGATTTTGGGAACCTCAGCTTGCCAGCCGGATTTCTAAAGTAAAATCCATCAATTCCGAACAAAATTCATCATATGTGAAAAAAAATTCATCAATTTTGAAAAAAGTTCACGTGTTTTTAAAGCTAAGGTGCTCCAACTCTTAGCTCATTGATCCCAACTCTGAAGCTTAGGTGCTCCAAAATCAAGAATCACTACAAACAAACACACATAGATCATCAATTTACTGTGACACAAAGTTTCAGATATAAATTTGATTCATATCTCCGGAAACAAATAACACAATTCTTTTAGATTCTCTACAGGCTCGCAGGTTCGTCATGTCATCGTTCACCGGTGTATCCGTCATCAAAGGTCAAGAGGGGAGCTTTTGCAAGACGTCCACCGTCGACGCCAGCACGAACAGCGGGTACCACCTGCTTATGGTCAATGGCTACTCACGTACCAAAGAACAAGTGCCCATCGGTGAGAGCATCAACTCCGGTACTTCCGAGACAGGAGGCCATGTTTGGTACCTCGAGTACTACCCAACGGCCAACGCTCGGCTTGCGTCGATTTCATTTTTCTCTATGTTTCCCTTTTTCCAGGAAGACGATGACGCGTTTGGTAACTTTGCACAAATAATCTGGTGTGCTAGTTAGATATTTCGTTTACTTTTTTTTGAAAAGGAGATATTTCGTTTACTAAAATCTTAATTAATACAAGTCCAATTCAAAAATTTATATATTAATTAAAGTTAGAGTTGAATTAGCATGCGCAGTTTGGCAGCTTGCCGTAACCCAAGGTGAGTCCGATTAGGATTTGTGTGTTAGAGATGGACTTGGAGTAGAATAGAGAGCAGATCATCTGGCAAATCATGGTGGAACTGATCGTAGTACGGCTTGTTGGCTTCGCAGAGGCCATCCATGTATAGCTGAACTTTTGTCGGCTGATTGTAACTCTACACTTTTGGAATAAAACTCCCATTTCACTCGCAAAAAAAAAGAGATGGACTTGGAGTAGGACGTGTGTTAGAGATGGTCTGAGTCCGATTAGGGCTTTCTATGTTGCTTGTCGGACGAGCTGTACTACGTAGGGTTAGAGATAGATAGATCGTGTACGAGTAGGACCAGGTTCAAATTAGTTGGTGTCCGTGTAGGACATGATTCGGCCATGTGTTTATATACAATACTCCATAGCCACACGTAGAAACAAACGTGAGATTTTTTGAGAGATAAAACAAAATTCAAGAACGACCAGCCGGCGGTGCCAGCTCTCTGTTTCTGACGACGCGCAACGTTGGCGCACAGCGAAGAGAGTAGCGGTGTCTCCGCACGGACAACGATAGGCTCGTCATGTCATCGTTCACCGGCGTATCCATCGTTGAAGACCATGAGGGGTGCTCTTGCAACACGTCGGCGGTCGACCCTGGCACGGACATTGGCTACCATCTGTTCATGGTCAAGGGCTACTCGCGCACCAAAGAGTTGTTGTCCATAGGCGAGAGCATCAACACTGGTCCTTTCATAGTAGGAGGTCATGACTGGTTAATCGAGTACTACCCTAACGGCGCATATCCGAGCTGCGCCAACTTCATCTCTCTCTATGTATCCCTTTTCCACGACGATGAAAAACTGGATGCCAGGGTCAGTTTTAGTCTCGTCGACCAGGTTGAGAGGCAGACACCAATGTACATTCATGCAACTAATAGAGCTTGCAGGTTCGACAATGATGTTTCTTGGGGCACCAACAAGTTTTTGACAAGAGAGGCCCTTGAACGATCGGCACATCTAAAGGGTGATTCTTTCACCATCCGGTGTGACATAATGGTACGCAAGGATCACAATACTGAAGATGCCGGTGGCCACGGCACCAAGGTGCTCCTCTCAGACATAGACCAGCATTTTAACATTCTCCTTCAAACCAAGGTGGGTGCTGATGTGACATTTGAGGTTAGTGGTGAGATGTTCACTGCACATCGTTGTGTGCTTGCAGCCCGGTCCAAAGTCTTCATGACACAACTCTTTGGTCCCATGAAGGAGGACATTACCACTTCCGGTGTCATACATGTCAAAGATATGAGAGCAAGCGTGTTCATGGCATTGCTTAGATTCATCTACACGGACTCATGCCCTGAGATAGAGAAGGACTACATGGAGGAGGAAGAAATGTCACAAGTTCTTGAAGAAGAACAAGAAGATGGTACAGTAGAGGATGATGAAAACTGGCTACAATGGCTTCAAGACTTGTTTGTGGCGGCAGACATGTACGATGTCGAACAACTCAAGCGCATATGTGAAATGCGATTGTCTGATAACTTAATTTTGAGCTCGGTGATGTCTACCCTTGCTCTAGCCGAGCAGCACCACTGCCAGGGATTGAAGGAGGCATGCTTGAAGTTTATTCAAGTCCAACCCCCCTGGTGCTTGCAAACAGTAACGATGAGTGATGGCTGGGATCACGTAGTTTCAACCTATCCCTCGGTTATAAAGGAGATTTTTTTCAAGCTTGCTTCGAACCAACGGAAGTGACACTCTTCTATATGGTACCGATGTTCCTTAGTTATACCTGAAGTGACCCTCTTATATACTGATAAGGGATCTTCTAGAGATGTCGTAGTATGTGTGTTTTGCTTTCAGTTTTCTCGTCATGTAAAATTAGCCTATATGCCGAATCAAAAAAATCGAACACATGGACAAATTGTCTCCTCATGGAATATATGGTAGGCGACAAATTGATCCGTATTGCAGCAATCTGTAAGATTCACAGCTAGTCTTTTTATCCTTGTATAGTACTCTGTGTGTCGTCTCTTATTATTGCTTTGTGCCTTCCGTGTCATGTAACCCATTTAGTGAAGAAGAATGTATGCTAAATCAGGAAAATCCGTTTCTTCATGGAATGTATAGTCTGCAAATTAAGGTGTCCTCAGTGGTGGCAGCAAAAGTAGGCAAGTTTTGGTGGGAGTTTTTTTTATTGAATCCACAAAGGTGCGACTTACATTCTAGTAGAAAATAAAATACAAATTCATGAAATTTTGACTCTTAATTGGCATATAATAGTTTAATTACCATAAGTGTAACACCCACCGTGGCAAACAAACAAGGACGTGAGAATTTTTTGTGCGAATAGGCGAAAGCGTCTTACCCTCGGTGAAAACAAGACGAATAGTTGCAGCTTTTACAACTGGACTAAAAGTATCCTTATAGTCGATGCCATACCGTTGTTTAAAACCTTTTGCTACAAGTCTTGCTTTGTAACGATCAATGGTTCCATCGAATTTTTCTCTTAATCCTAAACACCCACTTGCAGTCATTGAGGTTTTTATCTTGCTGTGGAGGAATCATGTGCCATGTGTTGTTTCTTTTTAGGGCCATGTACTCTTCTTTCATTGCTTTCTTCCAATTATCATCACTAAGGGCTTCTTCAAGGGAATATGGCTCGCCTAGTTCACCTGTGGAACATACCAACCCAAATGTTGTCATATGTTTGTAATTTACGGGTGGTATTACCCCTTGCTAAAGACGGGTGCGGCGTGTCGTAGTTGGCTCCGGCACAGAAGATCCCGTGGGAGCTACAGCAGCCGATCCCAAGGTTGATGCTGGTCACCAGCAGCAGCTGCAGCCGCTTCAGAAACAGAGGCTGGATCCTCTGTGCACCGGGACGACGTAGCGACGTGAGACGGAGCCACACGCACCGCAGAAGATCCCGCCTGGTGAGATTCATCACACGGCAATGATTGAGCCGGTTCCTCGCGCGTGGCAGGCGTGGGGCCCGTGCCAGGCGGCCGTCTCAGATCCCGCCGCTTGTAGCAGACAAGCTGGACGGGAAAACGACCACCCGTGGGCCCTGGTGAGTGCGGGTCGTCGCCACCAGCTGCGTGCTGCCGCGTGGCGCAGGCGGGGCCGCCTGCTGACGCTCGGTCGGGTGCGGGAGAGGCAGCGTTGGGTGCGGAATCCGGAGCGGATCGCCTGGACCGATCTGCAGGCGGCGATCCCGGGGCGGATCCTGCTGGCAGGTCTGCCACGCCTGCGGGCATCGATCCCGAGAGGGATTTGCTCCCCAAAACCTGGCACATAAAATATGGCCCTATTGGGCAATTTTCTTCGCTGTTTTCAACTCCGTTTTCTTAAGCGTGGCTCCTTGTATCATCACACAACTCAGGCAAAGTGGTGAGAGGGTTAGTCACGAAGCATAGGCAGCCGAAGACACGAAGGTGGTCATATGTGGGTGCAACACCATAGAGAAGAAAATGCGGTGTGTGTGGCGCAATGACACGAGAGGGACGTCGGTTGAGGAGGTAGGTGGCTGTGTGTAGGGCTTTTTAGGGCCATGTACTCTTCTTTCATTGCTTTCTTCCAATTATCATCACTAAGGGCTTCTTCAAGGGAATATGGCTCGCCTAGTTCACCTGTGGAACATACCAACCCAAATGTTGTCATATGTTTGTAATTTACGGGTGGTATTACCCCTTGCTAAAGACGGGTGCGGCGTGTCGTAGTTGGCTCCGGCACAGAAGATCCCGTGGGAGCTACAGCAGCCGATCCCAAGGTTGATGCTGGTCACCAGCAGCAGCTGCAGCCGCTTCAGAAACAGAGGCTGGATCCTCTGTGCACCGGGACGACGTAGCGACGTGAGACGGAGCCACACGCACCGCAGAAGATCCCGCCTGGTGAGATTCATCACACGGCAATGATTGAGCCGGTTCCTCGCGCGTGGCAGGCGTGGGGCCCGTGCCAGGCGGCCGTCTCAGATCCCGCCGCTTGTAGCAGACAAGCTGGACGGGAAAACGACCACCCGTGGGCCCTGGTGAGTGCGGGTCGTCGCCACCAGCTGCGTGCTGCCGCGTGGCGCAGGCGGGGCCGCCTGCTGACGCTCGGTCGGGTGCGGGAGAGGCAGCGTTGGGTGCGGAATCCGGAGTGGATCGCCTGGACCGATCTGCAGGCGGCGATCCCGGGGCGGATCCTGCTGGCAGGTCTGCCACGCCTGCGGGCATCGATCCCGAGAGGGATTTGCTCCCCAAAACCTGGCACATAAAATATGGCCCTGTTGGGCAATTTTCTTCGCTGTTTTCAACTCCGTTTTCTTAAGCGTGGCTCCTTGTATCATCACACAACTCAGGCAAAGTGGTGAGAGGGTTAGTCACGAAGCATAGGCAGCCGAAGACACGAAGGTGGTCATATGTGGGTGCAACACCATAGAGAAGAAAATGCGGTGTGTGTGGCGCAATGACACGAGAGGGACGTCGGTTGAGGAGGTAGGTGGCTGTGTGTAGGGCTTCAACCCAAAATGGTGGTGTGAGGTTGGCTTGAAGAAGGAGGGTGCGCAAGACATCATTTGTGGTGCGAATCATGCGTTCCGCTTTGCCATTTTGGGGGGAAGTATGGGGGCAGGAGAAGCGATAAGCAACGCCGTTGGAGGAGAAGAAGGCGCGAAGAGATGAGTTGATAAATTCACCACCATTGTCACAATGTATGCTTTTGATGATTACATTGAATTGGGTGTAAATAAACGTAAAAAAGTGTTGCAGGACC
>NC_057810.1:725806734-725831005 GCF_018294505.1 Triticum aestivum
GCACCACAAGATAGTATTAGAAACCAGAGAAACTAACAACAAGTGATGTCCATAAATCATAGTGTATTAAATCAAAAGGGGCATAAGTTTTGCTAAAAGAAGAGGCAAAGGGTAAACGAGGCTGCCGACCAAGTTGGCAAGCACTACATGGCGTGTGGGGAGCCTTATTACAATCTAATTGTTTAGACAGGGAAGAAAATATGTGGACGCCGGGATGCCAAAGGCGACGATGCCACAAGTCCGAGGGGGTGGCTGCAAGGAGAGCGGACGCCGGCGCCGGTTTATTGCCAACGATGGGGTAGAGATCGTCGTGGCTAACGGAGATCGTGAGAACTCGTCGAGTGCGAAGATCCTTCACAAGAAAACCACACGGGTAAAATTCAATAGAGCAAGAATTATCTTTAGTGAATTTACGAACAGAGATGAGGCTAGTGACTACATTGGGGGAGACAAGAATGTTGGTGAGGCGAAAATTATGAGGGGAGAGGGTGGTAGAGCCCGTGGCAGTGACAGGAAGATGATGCCCATTACCGATAACAATGCTAGAAGGTAAATGCGAAAATGAAGAACTCAACGAGGTCAGGTTACCTTGGGTGCCCGTCACGTGCGAGGAAGCGCCACTATCGAGAAACCACTCGGGAGCCGGGGGCGTGGCGTAGCCGCCGTTGCTGAAGGCGGAGTTGAGCATGGCGAGGTGGTCCCACGAGGGCTGTGGGGGCTGATAGTAGGGAGTGGACGGCACCGGCGAGGGTGTCTATGCAGGATACGCCTGGGCGTGTGCGCCGGGTCGGGGCCCAAGAACACCGGCGGTGTTCGGCGGAATCCAGCCAGGGCGGGTCGTCGGGAGAGCCATCCCGTACGGGGCAAAGTACCCCGTGAAGGGTGAGAACGAAGGCGCCTGCTGACCGCGCCCGGAGTGATCGCCGCGCCCACGACCACGACCGCGCCCATGCCCGTGGCCGCGGTCACCACGCCCGCGACTGGAGGAGTGGGGCGGCGGATGGGGAGCGTCGGAGGCGCGATCATAGGAGCGGGCAGCCGCGCGATCACCCTGGCCGCGACCACCAGAGGAACCGGCCAAGGAACCGCCGCCCGCCATGGCGAACGCGGAGGCGCCTTCCTCCGCCACGCGTTGTGCCTGCGACTCCTCCGCAAGGACAACACGGGAGAGGACGGTGTCAAAGGGGAGGCCCTGATCACCAAGGACGACGTGGATGGTGTCGAGCCGCTTGTCGAGGCCGTGAAGAAACTGCGTGGTGAGATCCACCTCGGTAACGGCATGGTCGATGTCAGTGAGTGCGTCGGTGAGGAGTTTGAGACGGCTGGCGTACTCCGGCACCGAGAGGTCACCCTGCTTGAGGTTGCGGTATTGGCGGTTGAGGATCATGAAGCGGACGTCGCGATTGGCGAGGAAGAAATCTTTGATCTTGTGCCAGAGGGCGTAGGTGGTGGTGGCGCCAACAACGTGGTCATAATGGTGTCCGAGAGAGTGGCATAGATCCACAGAACGACATGGGCGTCGAGCTCAAGGTATTGGGACGGAGCATTGGGAGGTGGAGGGTGGTCGAGGAGGTAGGAGACACCTTAGCGTACCAGGACCATCAGGAAGAAAGTCTTCCACTTATGATAATTGTGATCGGCAGGGTTGAGGAGGAACTTGATGTGGTTCGTGATGTGATCACGAAAAATGGGGTGGGGAACGGCGGTGGCCGGCGAGGGGGTAAGGGAGGGGCCGTCGGTGGTGAAGAGAGGGGAAAATTGAGAGGGTGCCGTGGCGGGGAAGGAGCCGCTGAATAGGGTGGGGGACGTGCCAAAGACGAAGGGAGGGGTGGTCGGGGCGGTGGCCGGGGAGGTGCCGGCGGCAGGCGCCGAGGAGGAGGAGAGGGTGCCCGGCGACGTGGCCGAGCTCGTGGCGGCGGCAGAGGAGGAGGTGGTGTCGTTCGCGGCCATGGCGAGGGTCCTGGCGACTGATTCCAAGTTGGAAAGTGATTTCCTTAATTGATTCTGTTTACATCTCAAAGTATACATAGGGAGAGAAAGTCCCGAGAGATATGGCACGCAGGCCCTCAGATCCTACAATCTAGGATCGTTACAACGTGCCAGTTAATGTTACAAATGGTACATAAATATACAACTTAACACAGCACCCCATACGTGATGCATGGTGTTCCATGGCCTTGCTGCTGGCAGATGTCGAGGATGTTGGTGGCGTCGTACATAGTGCGCTTGAGCTCGGTCACCCAGCCCTGCACGCTGGTGTCAGCGATGCGTCTCCTCTCGGCGTCGGCCAGGAACTTCTTGAGATCCCCAAGCTTGACGCCCATCTTGTCGATCTGGCCGGTGACGCCGAGAAGCATCCCCACCTCGTCCTCCACCACCTGCTTGAGCATGTCAGCGACATAGGACGCGAAGGCATCCAGCACAATGGCCATGGTTTCTGTTTCTTGTTCTCAGGCTCAGGCCGAAGGTTGGTTAATCAACAGTGTGTCTCTGTGTGTGTCTGTTGCCTTGGTTAGTAGGTGGTACTTAGCTTAGGCTCCTTGCTGGCAAGCCTTTGTTCCTTCCTTGAGTGACGGCAAAGCAGTGGCGGCCGTGGCAAGAAAGCAATTGGTCTCCTTATTCATCCATGCTCGCGGTCGCGGACAGAATCCTTGCAGTGGACATGCATTTCCTTGCTGGCCGCCTGAGCGCTCGGCTTGGGCTAGCTAATAGGGAAAGGGAAAGTAGTGGCTGAATCCCACCTCGATGCACCCACGCAAGAAAACATATCAAAGTATTTTGAAAAAATTTAAAACTTTGTGGAAACGATCATCAACAAATATTAGAGATGCTTGCCAAGTTTGGTGGTCAAATGACATCCAAGAAGAACTGTACAAAAAAAATTATAAAAATTTTGGTCAAAAAGTGCACATACAATTTGACTAATTTTGAGTAATATTTTTTGTATAGAGCTCCGCGGATGTCATTTGACCACCAAACTTTGCAAGCCTCTCTAACTTTTGTTGATGATCACTTTCACAGAGTTTCAAAAAATTTCAAAATATGTTGGTATGTTTTTTTTTTGCATGGGTGCGCTGAGGGTGGTTGTAGAAAAACCACTCTCAATAGGGAAAAGAGGGACGAGATCGCCGCGGCCGCAGTCTTCCACCGCTCTCGGCTTGCACTTGATTTCGCTTTTTTATTTCAGGGGTGTGTATATTAATTCTTTGCCAAGTCAGCTCATTACAATTCGGTCTAGCTGTCAACAAGTGATTGAATGGGCCAAATCCTTTGATCAGTGTTTTCTGCAAAAAGATTACTAGAAACACGGTGAATTTTGCAACAAATCAGCGACTAGGTGGATTACTGCAAACCTAGCCGCAATGTGATAGTTTTGTGCAATTAACTCTGAATGAAATCGTAGAATCGAAAACAATAGTTCCTTTTCCCGGGCACGCTGAATCTTTGCCTACCTGATCCGATAGTCATGCTCTTGAGAGAGAGAATTTGCAAATTAGTGCAAGTCAGTGAAAGATCTAGCTTGCAATATCGGATATCAAAAATAAATCGGAAATCTATATTTTGTATGCAATACTTGAAGGGCTAGTTGAAAGGGTTCCATAGCAGGTAAATACCACACGACGTATTCCTCGTCCCTCATCAAGTTTTCAACTCGTTTCCATTTATCCAGCGAATGCATTTCATACACCTTCAATCATTTCCAGCATTGCAAATGATTCATGGGGACTTCCTGCGCAACAACCCGGGATAGTAAAACACCATCACACTGGCTTCCTTCCTGCGGCCTCGCTTGCTATTACAGCTCTCAGACGCTTTCCTCGGCGACCAGGTACCACACCCCTAGTACGTAGTCTCCCTGCTGTCATGCGCTTTCAGAAGATATACCTGCGTTGTTCAGAGGATTCATTACATGCGTGGCCACACTGACGGATTCCACGCGAGCTGCGGGTTAACGTAACTACTTTGCGCATAATGGGTGCATCGCCGATTTATGCACGATGCAAAATCGGACGATGTCCTGAAGTTTGCTTCCTCACAGCAACGGTTTGATTAACAACATCGTGCAGATGACGTCATGTCTATAGCAACATTCCTGGGTTAACAAATGCAGACCACTGCGTTTCTTTTGCTTCCAGAAAGTAAGCGATCAAATGCATAACTTACAAGGAATACAAAGAGTTCCAAGTAATGACTGCCTCCGTCCCTGCTAATTTCTTACATGACTTGTAAATCAGAATTCGAATATGTAACCAAAAACAAGAACTTCAGAAGTATTGGTCTTAGAAAACTACCACATTTAACGTTTCTCTAAAAGCTACAACTTTTGTTCTAAAATTTTGCTAAAACTATTCACTCGGAAGCATATTAATTGTCGCTCATCCTCTATAACACTAAACTCCTTAGTTTTGAAGGCCTCACAATCAATTGAGGTCTTCAATTTGAAATTGGATCATTCAATTTTGATCGGGTCAACAATTTCACAAGGAGCTCGCTCATTCTCAATTTTTTAATACACTATGCTCCCTAATTTTAGAGCTCTCCCATTCCATTGAGGTGTACAATTTTAAGCCTTGATTTTGACTCTGTCAATCCTTGGTTGTTGCAATAAAATCTTTAACTTCATTAAGCTCTCTAATTTTGAAGCCCTCTCATTCAACTTAGGTCTTCAATTTGGATTGGATACACGATTGATTGGGTCGTTGATCTGGGCTTCATGGTGGGATCTCTTGGTTAATGGGTCCCTTGTTTAGTGCCCGGATTGATGTGGGCCTTCCTTAACAGAAGGAAGTGCCACCTACGATACATGTGGCCAACGATGTAAGTAACTTTCTCATGTATTTGTATTAATTAAAAGACGCCCTTCAATCGCACGGCCAAAAAGATCCACCCAAACACCATAATAAAATAAGAAAAATGATACACTCATGGACAATTCACTATGGATTGGTCGTACTAATTAAATACTCTCCCACCAATCACTTCCTTGATTTGACCGTAAGGCCACGCTTCCCCTAATCTCCAACCATAAATTGACACATCCATCTGTAACCATGATTCCACAAAGTTTGTCGGTACGTGTAACATCTCTGATAAAAAGAACACACACTTCATTGTTTCCCCCACACGCCAAACCAACTAGCACGTAAATAATGTTCACAACTTAGAAAAAATTACCACGTAAAAATAAAACATGTCCAACCCCAAGAACATAAGCGGTGCAGCAAAGCGCACTGCCCTTCTAGTTTAGTACTAAATCTGAGACAATTAATATGGATTGCAGGGAGTACAACTTTTAGGTAGTTGCCCTTTTAGGATTTTTATAACATGGATTGTGACCAAGGTTATGGATTCCGAATGGACGAATTTTCTCATGGCTGGGCGAGATTCTCGGTTACCATGGTTACCGAGAAATACCGAACATATTTCGGACGAAATTTATAACTAAATTTTGAATTCAAATTCTTTTGAAGTAGATATAGAATTGTGTACGTGCTAAGCGTACGTATTCTAAAAAATAAACCAAAAAATGTGCAAAAGAGGGGACTCAATCTGCCGTCCTCTCGAGGAGAGAAGTAGACGGCTACCACCACGCAACAGCTACGTTTAGTGATACTCTTGAGATGCTATAGTATTGTAGTATACTTTGGACGTAAAAAAATCAATTTTTGTTTCGTATATGTTTCATTCTTTTCTTATAGCAAAACCTATTACTCTTCCTTTTTCATACTATCTTGGCAGTTCTTTGCTTTTTTTCATACTATCTTGGCAATTTTAAGAATTTTATAGTTCAGAGGATGGCACTTTTATTTTTGAGAGGATGGCATCTTTATTTTTAATGGCATGGCAGTTTTATTAGTAAGAACATGCCATTTTTATTTATAATAGGATGAAAATTTTATTATTGAGAGGATGCCATTTTTATTTTTAGTGGCATGATAGTTTTATTATTTTAGAGGATGGCATTTTTATTTTTTTGTACTGCCACTTTTTTTTTGTACACAAGATTTTTGGGTGATAACTTTAAATGTGCCAACTTTGTGGGTGTAAATAAATCGGCTCATTTAAAAATTAAAATTCTTACAATTGTTTTTTTTTCAAAATCAGATTTTTGGGCCAGCACCTTTTTTTCCTACGTGTTGCACAATTGGGCCAGCTGGACCTCGTTCGATACATCACCCAGCCCCAGTGAATGGAAATGTTTGCTGGTCCGGAATTACTCGTCGTAGAAATGGATATACCTAGACATATTTTTAGTTCTAGATAATCCATTTCTAAGCATTCATTTTCCATGAGTTGCACGAGAAGTGTAAAAGAAAACTGGGCCTTAGTCTGAAGCCCAGCCCAGCAGGGCAGTTGATGAGCAACACTGGAGCCCATCGATCTACTCCTCATCCCATCTCGTCTCTGATATTTTTTTTTATAAAAAAAACTCATTTCTCTGCAGCGGTGGAGGTGTCCAGCACGGCAGCGAAGCAGCCGCGGCGGCGAGGGCTCTCAGGAAGCTAGGCGCGGCAGCCGGCGAGGGCCAGCCTCTAGCAGCAAAGCGGCGACAAAGCGCACCGACACTCCGATCCTCTCTGTTCTCCCAGGCAAGGCATATGTAATTTCTTTCCCCCGATTTCACCTCACTGTCTGTCCCTGTAGATCGAGAGGCACTAAGAGGTTATAGCATCTGAACCTCTGAAATCCTCAATGTATATGCAACTAGTAGTAGTATACAACAAGTCAATAAATATATAGAATGTATGTGTACTTTTGGTGCTTATAACAATCTCTATTGTCACTTGTACCCAGGCCGGCGAGTGTCACTTGCTGCAGGAACAAGTTTTATCAGACTTAATTGGAACAAGAGGGGTGCTCCGCCAAAAGCAAAGGAAAGCATGTACAGCTGCACATCCTGGCTGCATTAATTTGAATATTTCCTACGTACAATGTTTGCTAGTTGTGTCTTAACATGAAATGGACTAACTACATACATCATGTAATGGACTAACTACTAATCATAAAAATCAGATTCAATGAAATTTTGTTGAAATTTTTAACCCTGATATCGTCTGCCAAAATTAAGATAGGGTTGCAGGATAGTTTTGACACCTTCTTCGCATTCCAGTCTCTCCCAGCATCGAGCATCATCAAACCGTACCTCCTTCAGCTTTGGAGGCAAACTGTCCGACCAGAAAGGAAGCCTCTTCAATGCCAGACTACCTTCAAGCTCAAGTCGCTCTAGGGATGGGAATTTCATACCGTTGTCCCCAATAGTTTCCAACGATTTGGTATAAATAAGAACGAGAAGCTTGAGGCGAGGAAATGTTTTTGTCTTGTCCTGTCCATTGCACAATTTGTCACCGTGGCACCTCATAAATGCTTGCACCATACCATCACAGGAAATTATATGAAGTTGTTCAAGGCGAGGCAAATACATAACCCAAGAGAGGTGCAATAGCTGTTGGCACAAAAACAATTCCAAATAAGTGAGCCTTTGGAATATAAATGCCGGAGTTGCTCCCATCCACTTTATCTCTCTCAAGGATCTCATAAAAGTTAAGCTGAGTTTGTTGAGAGCACCAAAATGGTTGTTTGGTTGTTCCGTGTCATGTTGTACTACTGTTATTTCTCGAGTGTCAAATTCTTCATTAATATCCAATTCATTGATATCCACTTCATACAAGGTCCTTCGTGCAAAGTCCATTGATAAAATACGAGTGAGTGCACATACGTCATTCAGAGCCAAATATCTAACAGGGAGGCTATCCGCTTCTCCTAGTGACTCAAACTGAGCTAAATCTCGGACCAAAATACCAAGCGCTTTCAACTGAGATAGGGTGCCCAACTCTCGGTATAGGAATTGGGTACATTTTCTTAAGAAACTTCTCAAGTCTATTACCTGCAATGCTTTAAGGCTAGACATGACCCCAGCTGGTATTCTCACGGAACCAATACCAGACTTTAGGTACAAGAACTTGAGGTTGATGAGGTTTCCAAAGGAGGGAGGCACTTCAGTTTCCCCAAATTGATTTTCCGACAAATCAAGGTATTCCAGCTTTACCAAGGAACATAATTCTTCCGGTATCCCCTTGAGGTTGTTTCCGCTCAAATCCAGATATGTCAGTGAACTGGAATTCTTAATTTCTTCAACAATTAAGCTTTCATCAAATTCGTTGTTCCGAAGGCACAAGATCCTCAATTTTAATGGATCAAGATTAAACCTGATAGGAATTCTGTTGAACATCAAGGAGATGCACTCAGCTTTGCTCGAAAGGATAATAACTTTTTTGTCTCTGTCACCTGGTGCCGCCACAATCCATTTGTCATTATTCTCACCACAGTCACAAGAAATCCATAAAGCCATATCACGAATCACATCATGCACTTTAACATAACCATGTGAATTTTCGAAGGAAGATCCTGGGCGAACATCGCTGCCATCTAGCAAACATGCAGCTATAAGGTCAGCTATCAAACTATATGATTTTCTGAAGGAAGATTATATGTCATGCTCATTGACTAGACCTAAGCCCATCCAGCATTGAGCAAGGTTAACTTTGCGAATGTTCTCATCCTCTGGCCACAGTGCACAAGTCAAAAAACAATCTCTTAAGGTCTTGTTTCTCAAATTGTCATAACTAAACTTCAGCCGCCTGAAAACATTAGTTTCCATTCCCAGTTCTATTGGGTCTTTGTCATCAGCGCAGCATGACTGCCGCATATATTGGATGGCAGTTTCCCATTGATACTCATCTTTCCGATACATTGCATTTCCAATAGTTATCAAAGCTAATGGCAAGCCTTTCAGTCCCTTCATAAGTTCTCTAGCAAGAGCTTCAATATGGGGACTAGAAAGAGTTTCGGCACCAATATTTTCTTCAAATAGCTGCCATGCCTCATGCTCCTGCAGATATGTGACTTTTAACTCTTTCTTCACCTTCATTTGGCCACAAACTTTTCTTAATCTTGTTGTTAGCACCACTTTTCTATTGAGTTTGTTTACTTTTCCAAGGGGGTATGGTATCCCAACTTCTTCTAGATCAATTTCGTTCCAGAGGTCATCCAATAGTACAAGAAAGCTTTTCGTTTTCATGTACTCATGTATAGTAAGACCATTAGGACCAATACTTTTCAGCCTGAGCCTTTCTATGATTTGTGACTGGACCTTTTCCACTTGGCACCCTCTGGAGGCAGTTACAAAGACAACAAAATCAAAGTCCATGCCCTCTCCAAATGAGTTATTGATGTTTTTGAGAAGATGTGTTTTCCCGACTCCACCTGGACCCCAAATTCCAATCATTCCCACTTTGGGATCATCCTTAATGTACTGGAGAGCATCTTGAAGGTTACGGTTCTTAGCTGACATAGATGGACCAGGCATCTCTTGGACATGAGGTGGCATTGACTCAACTGCAACAGTACTAGGACAAATACTAAGACATTCTCGAACCTCACGAAGCTTCTCAGATGCCTCCATGGCAACATCCTTCTTCAACTTATAGTCCACAGAGATTACACGCACAACATCAATGATTTTGGCCACTTTTTCCAGCCATCTGTCGGCCTCATTTGTTGATTTCTTGCCTTCCCGCTCAGCATTCTTAATCTTCTGACATACATCCTTTTTTTCGCGATCAAGTCTTCGGTGGAATCCTCGAGACTTCCCATAATTCTTTCCGCCTTCAGGTTTAAAAATAATATGCATATATTAGCACTCAGTAATGGCATTAATACTATTTAGAAATTTTAGTATCGAAGCAAGCACTTACCATACATAATGGGTTATCCTTTCGAAGGTTTGATCTCTTTACTGCATCAATGACATCTTCCCACTGCCTTTCATTTCTGCTTCTTCGCATCATCTTCCCGAAATGTATCAGCTCTGATGGTCGGCCAATTAGTTCTCTCACGAGATCCTTAGCAAGTACCCCGACGAGGGGATCAGTATAAAGATTCTCCTCACCAAAACTTTGTTCAAATAGCTGGTGTGCCTCCTCCTCCTCCAAACCAAGCACTTGTATATATTTATCCACACTCATCATATCACATATGGATTGTGATCGTGAAACGATTAGCACCTTCCTCTTCTTTTGGTCCACAACTCTAAGAGGGTGTGGAATGCCAACTGCTGAAAGGTCTATCTCCTCACAAAGGTCATCCACCAACACCAGAAAACTTCTTTTCTTGAGAAGTTCATATATTTGAGCTGTCACATTAACATTCTGGTTTATACCGAACCTGTTTATGATTTGAGATTGAACTTTTTGCACTGTGCATTCACTCAAGCCCTTAATAAGGATAACAATATCAAAGGGGCAATATTCAAGAAATGAATTGTTTATCTTTGTGAGAAGATGTGTTTTCCCTACTCCACGTGGACCCCATATTCCAATCATTCCCACCGTGAGGTCATCCTTAATGCACATGAGAGCATTCTTGAGAGTACGCTCTCTGCTTGGCGGAAGTTGAGCAGAGTGGGTGGACAAATCTACGACAGGAGGTGGAGGTGGTACGCGTGTGACATTATCTGGTACCGGTACGCTACTGTTATATTGTCGCACAACATCCACCTTCTCAGCCGCTTTCTTGCTGGTTTTATAGTTTCCCCAGCAATTCAGGGAGCACCCAAAGCTTCTGCACCTCTAATCAAAAGACTCGCGGTTTGCCGCTTCTTCAGATATGGCTTGCTCCGCCCTTTGCACCCACTCCTCTGCTTCATCTGTCGGTATCAGGCCATTCATTTCGCCATCTTCAATCCTCTATTTGACGCGAAGCAAGTTGCCACTCAAAGTCTCAGTTTCAGTCCTGTGATTTGTCACGTTTGTGCGAGCGGTGAAGCAATACGTGGCATTTTTGGAGAAGAGCGTATAGAATGGACTTATGACCGTGTTGACAGTATTTCCGAGCAAGGGACCAAGCGCCGGTGCCTCAATTGGCATTTTTGGCACTTGTCCGAAGAATCAGTACTGCAAGGCAGACAATTGTTGTGTCTCAATGATGTATATGGCAAGTAAAAACACCAATCAATTAAGTTTATGAAAAGCATAGACTGCATCTGCATGCAATGGCAGATGAAGCGCAAGCTTTGAGATGTTGAATACTCATAAATCTTGTGTGATTATGTTTGAACTTGTGCAAGTTTACACTGTTATACTACTTGTAACCCAATATGTCTTGCATGATTGTACAGGCTAACAGATCCCTATGAAGGACTTTTCTATATGGAAGGTGTATTATATACTCCCTCCGTCTAGAATTACTTCTCGGAGAAATGGATACATCCATTTTCCGGCAAGCAATTCCGGACGGAGGGAGTATATGACTGCATTAGAAAGGAGTTGCGGAAATATGTTCGATTGTGGAGATAACACTTGTTGTAATAACAAATAAACTCGCAACAAAGTGCTTACTGTGTCTCTTATAATAATTGCAGGTAAACAAAACAATCTTGGTATATATGTTCCTCCAGGAGAACTAATCTTGGTATGTATGTTCCTCGAGGAGACCTAACCGCACAAATGAAAACATGGCCACGAGAAGAACTTGTTTGAGTTTTGTTTCTGCATTCAAATAGGACACCGATGTTAGACGATGATGGGAAATCTTGTGTGATTCTCTTTGAACTTGTGCGAGTTTATAGTGTTATACTATTTGCAAGAACACTGGATGGGACCAAATCTATCTTCTGTAATTGTACATGCTAACAGATCCCTGTGAAGAACTTTTCTAGCAACTGATTGTAGTATTCGGGCCATTCTGTTTAAAGAACTTCTCTAGGAACTCACAAACATATATTTTTTACTTTTTGCGGAAGAACTGACAAACATATCAAAATCTTCTTCTAACAGGAGTTAATATAACCAGTGGAGCCTAAAAACTTGAAATAACTGTTCATATCAACAAAATAATTAAGGAGTTAACAAGGGAGCATTACTGAATTACTTGGTAACAATATTTTTTTTCAATAGTAGCCAGGTGTGTCCTTAGTTTGGTGTTGGTGTGCCCCTCTGAATAATTGCTTTTTCAACAGTAATGGACAAGTTTTTATCAGTTTTCTGGCAGAAGCATATTGAGTATCTAGAGACTAAAAAATTCATCAAGAGGAGAATTATCTGCTAGCGTAAGACAAAGTAGAATATATATCACGGGTGCGGCTAATCTGCACCCGGGCTCATCTGCACCCACGCTTAGTAAAAAATTCAAAAAAAATACTAGAAAAATTCAAAAAATTCCAAACTTTTTTGTGGTGGTAGATAATTTGACGCGTGAGGTGCGCCCCAAAAATCAGCTCATTTGAGCATCTGAGCAGCTCTCGACAAAAAAGACAAAATCAGGGTCTGTAAAAATGTATACTGTTCACGCACTGTTTTGACCCGATTTGTCTTTTTTGCCGAGAGCTGCTCAGATGTCCAAATGAGTTGAATTTTGGGGCGCACCTCACGCGTCAAATTATCTACCACCACAAAAAAGTTTGGAATTTTTTGAATTTTTCTAGTATTTTTTTTGAATTTTTTTCTGAGAGGGAGCAGATGAGCCCGGGCACCGTTTTGAGTTTTCCATATATCACGCTCTATATGGATGACGTACTATAACTTCAGCTATAGCGGATTGGAGTTCTGAAAATATGCCCGCTTGTTAAGAAGTTTGAACAGATAAAAGATAAAGCTATAACAGATAAAGTTGCAAGAAAGTGCTTACTGTGTCTCTTCTTTTATCAGGGAAGAGCCCTTCTCCGGAACTTGTTTCAGAAGAAGTATAAGGTTTTGTCACAAGGGAAACAAAACTAACTCCACGGGAATTGATCACAGAAAGAGAAGAGGACACAAATGAAAACAGGACCATGAGAAATTCTTTTTTGAGTTTCGTTTCTGTATTCAAATAGAACAAGGAAGACAAGGGTAATTCACGTTCAATCAGAAATGAAGTTCTGAAAGCAAAGAGTACCGAAAATCAGCAGAGCAGAGCACCTCAACTCAGTTTTTGTGGGATGCAGAAGAAGCAGAAGAGGAGGGAAATGATTGTGGGAGCTGTGGAAGGGATCCCTTGGAAGTGAGAGAAAGAATAGTCAACAACCAAGGTGCAGGAAACAAAGATAGACTAGGTCAAAATTAAGATGCTCAATTATTGGCCATTAGTTTATATCAGCTGGGTCTAAAATACATGGTGGAAGGTAATAGCCGAATCTTTCAAGCTTAAGAAGTGCACGTTGGCACCAGTTGGTAGGCTGACACCTATGCAAAGTCGCATGCCAAGTATCCATTATTTATGTTGGAATTCAATGAACCTAACAACGATTCATCGATCCTTGAGATGTGCAGGCTTGCATATGCGCAAGTTGTCTGTATCAAAATTACATACCCAGCCCATTGTAGAAAAAATAAATTAACTAGTGCGCTGAACAAAATAGGAAAAGGTCAGTTGCTTCCAAGGTAGTTTTGCTACTAATCTAACCAAAGTACATCGTCCTACAATTGCCTTGCCTATGCATATAAGTACTATGAGTAGTTTTAACATGCTCCACCTTACCCCCTCTTTTCACCGTGAGAGGTAAGAGTACAAACTAGATCTGAGCGTTGATCTCATTATTTAGTGGCCTGATGCCAAGTATTATGTAGTATGGTTATATTTCTGCTCTGCCAGCTACTCCAAAAAGCGACTGTTGAAAAGCTAATTAAATTGGTTGGTGATTGCTTAGGAGATTATGCATGCAGGAAAAGATGAAGGGGCCCTTTTTCTCAGTCAAGCAAGTATATTCTCTAGCCGACTTGTGCCTAGTGCGTGGAGAAGCTGTGTGTGCGGGGAGGATGACAACGAAGGGATGACGACCAACGATTATGACATCTAATCATATGGTGCAGAAAGTGGCTAATCCATGCCTCGCGTCGGTCGACCCAAAGTGCTACCCAATCTGAAAACTACCTGCAAGCAGGCCCAGTAACCTGCAAAACCCAAAAGTGCAGTTTTATAGCATTCTGATGAAAATAGACAGAACAAAAAATAAATAAATAACTAACCTGATGTTGGATCTTGAGGTGTATCTCTCCTTGTGTGTGATTTGAGTAAACTTGTGCGGTGAACCTTGTTCTTGTGTGATTTCTCTTGTGTTCCTTTTGTTATTTGGGACCCTCCTCAACAATTTTATTACCACAGAGAACCACTATTTTAGCTCCGATTAAACAACACAAAAATGTTGTACCCATACCTTCATTCGTAGTGGGCTAATACAAAACATGGAATAATAATTAACGAAAACCAGGAATTAAGAAATGGCAAGGCTGACAATAAAAAGGCACATAAAAACAACCTTTGGATGACAAAGAAGACCGACGGTGCAGAAAACTATTAGATCCCTCGGTAGGGTACCTAGCGTAGCTGGAAGTCATAGATCGGAGGTCACACAGAGAATTTACCCAGGTTCGGACCTCCATAGTGATACCCTATATCTTGCTTGTGTTTGTCATAGATGGTGGGCATACCTCGAGCAAGGGATTACAGAGAGATGTATCAGTCTATCAAGAGTTGTTTCTATGGTAGTAAATGGGATTGAGAGCCCCATAGTCTCTGTTCGGAAATATAGTAAACAAAAATCGCCCTACAATTATCCAGAAAAAATATGAAGATACATTAACGGTTTGGATTTGATCGTGCCCACCTTTGAGTTGCAGCGAAAGAAGATGAGTCATTGTAGATCTTACTTGGAGTCCCTCGAACCATAGATGAATGATTCCGCGAACTGCTCATCAATATTCCCTCGAACGAAATACCGAAAGCACGACCTCTCTATGAGTTACAAGCGTACGGTCTTTACGATTCGGCGGCGCTTAGCCGTCCAGAGCTAATCGTTGCCGAAGAATTAGAGGGAGGAGATTAGAACCATACTCGACTTCTAATTATGAGGATTAGAGGATCCAGGTCAAGCTGTAATTAATCAACTAGGATCAATTAGAACTACAACTAGAGAACTAGAGGAGGCTCCAAAACTTATGTATCAAAAGTGCCAAAAGCCTCTACTATATACAGATTGGAGGAGGGGGCACCACAAGGGGAGGGAAACTCGGAAATCACTAATTGAGGAATGCTCCTTCCAAAGATCACTTTTCACTTCCCTAGTTGCGACAAGTGGTGCGCTGCATGCGCGCCACTTGTCACAACCCGGGAGTTTTCCCTTTTCTAATAGATCCGTTTATTCAAAATGTTTTCTCTTAAACCATGCGTCCAAATTTGAAGCCCTTTTGACCATTGGATTCCTCACATCGAGATCTTCAAAACTAGATATCATGTTGATAGTTTTTGATGAAATTTTTATTTAATGAAAAAAATTATGCCTCTTGCAGAAGGAACAAATAAAATAGAAAACATGTTATTTTTCGTTTCCGATAGGCATGGCCGTGCCTCGCACGGAAGCAAAACCGTGCCTCTCGCAGAAGAAAAAAAAACGTGCTTTCCCATTTTCGAGATGCACAAGCGTGCCTCTCGCGGAAGCAAAACCGTGCCTCTCACGGAAGGGGAAAAAAGAAAGAACTTTTTTTTTCATTTCCGAGAGGCACGGCCGTGCCTCTCGCGAAAGCAAACCGTGCCTCTCATAGAAGGAAAAGAACGTGTTTTTCCCCATTTTCGAGAAGCACAGACGTGCCTCTCACGGAAGCAAAACCGTGCCTCTCACGGAAGGGAAAAAAAGAAAGCACTTTTTTTTCATTTCCGAGAGGCATGGCCGTGCCTCTCGTGAAAGCAAATCCGTGCTTCTCGCGGAAGCAAAACCGTGCCTCTCGTGAAAGGAAAAAAACACGATTTTCACGCAAAAAAAAAATCAAAAACCGAGATCCGTCATGTAGTCCCGGTTGCGAGTCGGGAAACATAGTTGCCGGTGAAAACCGAGTCGACGGCAGGCGATGGTGGCATTCTGCGCCGTTAGCTTCATGAAGACATCGTCGTGTAACTACTGTCGACCCACTCGTGCTGCTTCGGGGGAAACCCTAGGCTCTTGTCTTCCAGATCGGACGATGGTGGCACTGCGGTATCGTTTCTCTCTTGGGAGCATCTTCTTCTTGCACGGAGGTGGAGCAGCGCTGGAAGCCAGTGACAGGAGGTGGAACGGCTTCGTCTTGCACGGAGCTTCGGTGGAGATGTCAAGTAATGCATGATCGACAGGTGCTATGCTATGTCATGCATGTTCGGCAGGTGCTACGCATGACAGATCTTCCATATTCTTCGCATCTGGATGAACGAACGCAGGGCAGTGGCGCCGTTGTGCTCCATGGTGGCGTCGACGGTTGGCCGGATTGGCAAGGATGATGCGGATCTCTCTCTCCTGTAGATGGGTCAGCGGTTCGATGATGATGACGGCTTCTAAAATGTGTGCATGTGGTGTACTCTTTAGATCTGCTGCACGGGTTGTTGGTTTCAATACGTTATGTGGATGAATCGGCGACAACACCGGTTTCAGATATGGGAAGTGAGAGCACTTCATATTGTCAAGTTTATAGGTGTGAGTGATGGCTTGATATATATTCTTGTCAGACATTTGTTGAATAATTAATAAAGATGATCATATTTATCGATTGATGCAGAGGCTGGGGTTTTAACCTCCGTTTCAAAAAAAAAACGCATCCTAGATGCAGAGGGTAAATGCATGCATGCCAAAGAGAGGCTCTTGGTCGTCGCGCTGATGGGGCGAGGCAAGTTGGACATGTGGTGCTGCGGGTCACCGATGACAGTGAGACCGAGGATGCTGAAGCGTGGTGTTGATCCGTGGGGAACGAAACGGTCCCGTCTCCACGTATGATCGCTCTACGAACGTTCCCATTTCGACTCGTCGCCATGTGCAGCATCAATAATTCAATATTCAACTTCACTGCTTGGCTGCTGCTGCTGGGAGGTTTCGTCGTCCAACCACAAGGCAACCGGACGGGTGGTTGAGTTGATTCATTCCAGTTAACACGGGTAATTGCCCCCATCTCCTCATTCATATATGAAGCCACCCTGATAGTTAGGTACGTAGGTCGTTGCAATCATTTTGAGGGCTTTGCTCCATCATCTCCTCTTGCCTGCCTTTTCTCCTGTACTTGGACCTTCGTTTTCCCTCTGAAGCACTGCTCGTTTGGGGTGCTCCATTGCCAAAGCAAGAGCAGCAGCAGCAGCTGGCGTTACACTTCATCCAGGTGAGTGCTCCAGCTCCATCTTAATTTGCTCAGTGCTTAATTTAGGAACCAGTCGGACTTTTAGTTTGTTGTCTGTACATGTTCTTTTGAACGATTTCTTCCCCAATGGCATCGGTACTCTCACCGGCGACATGTTCTTTGTCATGCGGTGCCACCACTTGATGTTGGTGCATCAACAGCTTGCTAATCCCCCCCATGCTCTCCCCTGATGATGATAATCCAGCCTCTGCAGTTAGGCTGCCAAAGTGCCCATGCCCATGTGGTACTGCACAACATCTCCATCCGCACACCTTCGATCACAGCCCGTATCTTGTCTTCAGGCAGATGGAATATTTTAAATAGTGAGCTATGCCATTTAGCGGTGGCTCAACTAGAAGCTATGAAAAGCTATAGTGGAGCTATAGCAAAGCTAAGTTCCATTTAGTGTTTTCCTTAAAATCATGAAATTTTGAAAAAGAATAAGCACACAATCAGTCATCATATATGATATATTCTATATACTTGACATATACAAATGTTGGGCTATTCGCACATCAAAACCCGAGCACCAATCGGGTGTCATAATTCAATAACCAAAGCTTTGCATTGTATATATCATAAACAAGAAGAAAAAATAACGCAGAATGATGGTTTTTTGTATAGCGGCTTAGCGGGCTAAATGACTCTAAATTTAGCACTATGACAAGAAATAGTAGGCTATTAGCGTCATTTCAAATTTAGCTATAGAGCTCTCAAAAGCTATGGATATAGCTATTTAAAACATTGGGCAGATCTGACAACAATTTTGCAATAGTCCTAGCGTCACGGATCATGCCTCCCTGTTGCTGTTGGGCACTATCTGGAGGTGGAGATACTCTATTTTACAATATTCCACCATTTGGCAGCTTAATTCATCCTATTAACGTTACCGATGAGCAGGCTGGTCAACACGCCGCTTTGAACCACCAACTTCACATGTATACAGCTCAGCAACGCAACTTGCCCGAATTGACTATTCCCCGTCTTAATAATGACAATGTAGTTTAATGCTCCTTGACGGAGTAGCCGGTATCCATCACATGCTCTTCAACGTGGCAATCAGTGTTTCTTACCCTTTCTCCTACTTGTATGTGTGAAACAGCAAAAGTGATTTGTGAATGAACTGTCTAATTCCATTGATTGAAGATTAGGGTATGTATACCCCATGTACTGACGTTTGATAAACTAGAGAACCAATCAAAGCATGGATTAACCGGATTTAATTAATTCTTAACTGGATGTTCTCCTTTTGAAAGCAATGCTTAGACTAGTCACAATGGGTAGTAACTTAGACTAGTAACATTTACTAGTCTATGTTCTTACCTCTATAGTGGGGAGTAACATACGTATGATGTTATGCAACACTTCATTTATTAGGTTGTAGACTCATCTTGTCTTGATATGTGTGATGTTACAGTAACTAGCTATGTTACCACATGCCTCTCTTTCCTCATTAATTACTCGCCACATCATGTTTTGCCTACAGATGTGTGATGTTACCACCTATCTTATTACCACTGACTGTGGGTAGTCTTACTAGCTTGGGTCTTTCTGAGCAGCAACCACAACCAATCAGCGAGGAAGGGTCTACACCATCCTCAAAGTTGACCAATAATGACAGTGATATGGTAGTATAATGCTCCTTAACGTGGTAATCAGTACCCATCCCATGTACACATCACCCACCCTTAAATGAAGCTTCTTGATGTTCAGAGACTAGCCTGTTTTGGTCTTGTTAATTGTATCTTGATTCGAGATTCAACAGCTGTGGAGCACACTTGCCCACATCTCTTGTAGCTTGACCCTATCTATTCATTTATATGAAGCAAATGGTAGTGGTTATGGGTCGGTTCAATCCCTTCTTCCCCTTTCTCCTACTTTGATCTTTTCTCTTTGAAGCAATACTAGCTTGGGTGTTCTGTGAGCACCAGCTAGCTAGCATCCGTAATCTTCTTCTAGTTAGTGCTCGATCAACACTTTTGGGAATCACTCAGCCATTCAGTTTTATAGTTTGTATGTATATGTTTTTCTGAGAGTTCTGCTTTAACATTTGGATCCAGGAAATATGGCATGTTTTTGCATTGGACGGTTATATAGCCTTTAATGGGTTCCACGTCCCCAAACAATTCATGATTCAAGGTTCTTGTTTTTACCATCATTCATTATTCAAGGGTTGTAGGACTTTATGATATCTCGCCCATTAGTCCATTATTCACGATGGCCTTGCTAACCCTAAATTGTTTTGTGTTTAAATGATGACATTGTAATCAATTAATTGTGAGAAATATATATCGAATGCTTTTGACCATTGCTCATTATTGTCTTTGTTCAAACAAATTGTTTTGATTTTCATGGTACAACTTCCGTATACTAATGGAGAAATTAATAACATCTTGGAAAATTTCATACTCCTAAGTTTGGTAATACCTATTACCTCCAACCACAAGGTAAAAGTGGATGGTCCACAATAGTTGGGAGCACCTTAGAATTTCTCTACTACCGAACAATCAGCTAGCAACACAACTTCACACATACAGCTCAGCAAGACACAACTTTCCCAAACTACAACCATAATTGAATATAGGAGTACATCGTTAGCATTGACTAATCCACCTCTACCCAATAATGACAAGATTTTCCACAAAGTCTAATGCTCATTAACGTTCTACTTGCTAGTCATCACACGGGTCACATGTACTCATCACCTCCATCAAACGTAGCAAATCAGGGTAGGAGGGAGTGAGGTCTGCATCATCCTCGGCATTGACTAATCCTTGTTTATACCAAATTAATCATTAATTTTAACTGTTTACTCCCTTTGGTTGGGTTTATAACTCGGGGATGGCTTTTAACACCTTCAATTTGACTAGTGAAACTGATGTTGTTAGTCACACATATTTTGTTAGTCCATTGATTGAAGGCTTAAAAGCTCATGCCGGACTTATAAACCCAACAGAATGGAGTATCATATATTCCAAATTATAATGTTGCCAGGCTTGCTTATTAATTTTTTTTGAGAAGGGGGAGTACCCTTAGCCTCTACATCAAGCAATGCAGACATCCATTTTTATAAAAAAAATAGAGCAAGAAAGTACGAAACTCGTCTCATGTTTGTAAACAAAAGCAAAAGATAAAACCAGATGCCACAAACAGAACAAATAGGACACGATGCCTAAACACATATCGTATTATTGTACCCCCATCCAAACATGTATGTAGCTCGTGCTACCATCTCCCAGCGGTTGCACCCAAAGGCCAGAAGCTCCCTAACTTCCACACGACTGAATAATGACAACCTACAGATCCACCAGACGCCCAAACGATAACCTGCAAAAAGTTTGTGATATTGGTTCGGTTAAAAACAACATCATTCCGACAGTTCCAGATAACGGAAAGTAATGCATGTTACTAGCTGCGTTGGGATTTTCCCCGAAGAGAAAGGTTGAAGCAATATAGTAGCGAATAGTATTTCCCTCGGTAGGGAACCAAGGTTATCGAACCAAAAGGAGAACCACACAAACACCCGCCAATAGTACCTGCATATATAAAAGCAAATACTTGCACCCAACGCGGGCAAGTATTAAATCTGGTAATGGTAGACAAATATATTGCAAAGTAAAATAAAAGAAAGAAAATTGCAGCAAGGTATCTTTGATTTTTATAATATGATTAACGTAGACCCGTGGGCCATAGTTTTCACTAGAGTCTTCTCTCTTATAAAAATAATATACAGTGGGTAGACGAATTACTGTTTGGCAATTGATACAAAAGCGCATAGTTATGACGACATGCATTCATGGCGTGATCATGTATATAGACATTACGTCCGTGACAAGTAGATCGACTCCTGCCTGCATCTACTACTATTACTTCATCAATCGACCACTATTCAACATGCATATATGGTATTAAGTTCATGACAAACAAAGTAACATTTTAAGCAAGATGACATAATGTAGACATAATAAAACCAAGCAATATGATTAAACCCCGTCGTTTTCCCTTTAGTAGCAACAATACAAATACGTCCCTCGCTACCCCTTCTGTCACGAGGTGAGGACATCACAAGATTGAACCTACTACTATGCACCACTTCCACTAATGATCAACTAATCAACTTGGCCAAAGAAAACACATAGATTGGAAGCATTACATAGCTATAACAATCACACATAATAAAGTTCAGAAAAGACTCAATTACTTTCATTGAATATTCCAACCATAAACCGACAATTCACCGGATCACAACAAACAAACCGTAAAAGAAGATTACATCGTATAGAACTTCGAGGAAATATTGTATTGAATATCAAAGAGAAAGAAGAAACCATCTAGCTAATCACTATGGACACATAGGTCTGTGGTGGACTACTCATACATCATCGGAGGTCCAACAAGGTTGATGTAGAAGCCCTCCGTGACCGATTCATTCCTCCTCCGGTAGAGTACCAGAAAAGGCCTGCAAATGGGATCGCAGAAGACCAGAAACTTGTGGCCGCGGAAAAATAGTTTCGGCTGGCTCTCTTTTGGTTTTGGGATTTATGGGAATTTATAGGCTTAGAATTAGGTCAAACGGATATACAATGGGCCCATAACCTCAGGTGGCGCACCCCCTGGGGGCGCGTCATGTGAGCTTGTGGCTCTCCCGTACATATTTTGGCCTCCTCCCGAAGTTTCTAGGGGCCCTTCTGGCTGAGGAAATACCACCGTAAAGTTTCATCATGTTTGGACTTTGTTTGTTATGGATTTTGTATAATAAAAAATATGCAGAAAACATCAACTAGCACTGGACACTGAGTTAATAGGTTAGTTCCTAAAAATCAAGATTGATAATATAATAACATGAAACAATCAAAAATTATGGATGCGTTGGTGACGTATCAATGCACAAACTCCCACATGAATTTGTGTTGTTATATTAGTCTTCAGCCCATTTAACCAGTTACCAAATGAATTGGAGATGCTACTCGGCGGTAAAAATTAAATAACACATGTATTCTTTGCCAAATAACCCAGCTAGTGGACATTTGAAAAAAAATGTTGAATCGTTTCCTATCCTCCCACCTTTCTTTTGCCAAGTTGTGCTTAGTAAAAAATCACTCTCTTGTGCACAAACAACATAAAGATCTTGATTTTTAACACACCTTAATTTTTCAAATATGGGTCGACCTAGGGATTTGTACAATATTAATGAAGTCGAATACATAGATTTGACTTAATACGCATGAAATTAAAAATTTCCGTCCGAATGTATTTGGCACATTAGATAGATTGACCTCCATCAACCTACACACAAAATGTAGCCAGCTATCCCATCATTCCCTCAGTAGTACATGTCTGCACTAAACGTTTAAGGGAAAATAACCTAGAATTGTACTCACAAAGGCGCTTTATGCTGCACAATATTTTAAAGCATTGTATACTGTAAGGCTAGACGCATCTCCACAACCAAGTATGCTCCCAGAATCTAGTTGTGCGACATTCGCCAATGATAGATTTACTCATGTTAAAGAAAGTGATCCTTGTCTTCATCAACCTCTTTCAAAAAGGAGAATCATTCGGCCGTGCCATAACATGTGCTAGAGTTTTCGAATGTAGATAATTGTTACGCAATAATTATATCCACACCCCATCCTCATGTACCAAAAGCCGATATAACCATTTACTAAGTAGGAACTTGTTCTTTACTTTGAGATTTTCAATACCCAAACCTCCTTGGTATTTCGTTCTACTAAGAATGTCCCACTTATCCGGTTTGTACTTGGTTGTATTCTCATCATTTTGCCAAAAAAATCTCGACAGATAAAAATCTAAATTTTTATATACCCCTACGGATGCCTCAAAGAAAGATAATAGGAATATCGGCATGCTTGTAAGCACAGAATTAATAAGAATAAGCTGACCCTAAATGACATAAGCTTGCCCTTCCAAGATCTTAGCTTTTTCTAAAATCGATCTTCAATGAACATTCATTCTTTGTTGGTCAACTTCCAGTGATGAATTGGGATCCCTAGATAGCTAATTGACTAATATATCTTTTTTGGCCCTCTGTTCTCTCATATATGCAGCCTGATAGGTTGTCTCACTACTAGGAAAAGGGCTATAGATGTGATGAGCACTAATGGCGCACTGTACATGTGGTGCGCCATTACTAAATACTAATGGTGCACCATGTGTTGGTGCGCCATTAGTGTGCAAATACTAATGGCGCATCCCATCCCACGGTGCGCCATTAGTAAAAAAAAATTATTTATTTTTTCAAAACTACTAATGGCGCACCGTGGGAGTGGTGTGCCATTACTAGTTGAACTAGTAATGGCGCACCATCCCATGGTGCGCCATTGGTAATTTGGCCCAAACATTCCCCCGAATGCACACACCCCCTGTGGACCGCCTTTTCAGTTTCAAAAAAAATAAAAGAAAATGATAGAAGTGTCAAAAAATAAAAGAAAATAAGATTCCCATGTGATATGTGGTCTAGTTGTTAGGAAAATTTACAAACATGAATTTTTGACTTTTTTGCAAAATCTCTCGAGAATTTGTAAAAATGGGCATAACTTTTGCATACGAACTCGGATGAAAAAGTTTTTTATATGAAAAATCATCTACTCGAAAAGTTACATCTGAATTTAATCGGGGGAACCCCGTTAAACATTTTCAAAATCCTCAAAAACCTAACAGAAAAAAGATACGGGGCTTTTAAGATCTGGAGAGGCAAAAAAATTCAAAAAAATTCAAACTTACGAATGGCGCACCTGCCCATGGTGCGCCATTACTATCTTCCCGCCTTCAAAATTCAAAATAAATCAAAAAAAAGTAAAAAAATACTAATGGTGCACCTGCCCATGGTGCTCCATTAGTATCTTCCCGCCTTCAAAATTCAAAAAAAATAAGTAATGGCGCACCTGCCCACGGTGCGCCATTACTATGTTGTATATATGGCTGGGCGTGTCCTCTCCTTACCTCTTCATTCTTCTCCTCCACTCCACCTGTCCTCCACTCCACCTCTCCTCCACTCCTCCACTCCATCTTCCCTTCTCTCTTCGACCATACGACCCTCCTCCTCTCCGGCGACCTCCTCCTCCTCCTCCTCTCCGGCGACCTCCTCC
>NC_057810.1:725831301-725842778 GCF_018294505.1 Triticum aestivum
TCTCCCTCCTCTCCGGTGAGCTCCTCCTCCCTCATCTCCGATGAACTCCTCCTTCCTCATCTCCGGTGAGCTCCTCCTCCCTCCTCTCTGGTGAGCTCCTCCTCCCTCCTCTCCTCCCATCCCCTCATGGTTTCTTCTTCCTCCTCTCCGATGCTCCGGTGAACTCCTCTCCGGCGACGTCCTCCTCCTCTCCGGCGACGTAGGCGAGCGCCTCTGCGGTCACCTCCTCCTCCTCCTCTCCGCCGAACTCCTCTCCGGCAAACTCCTCTCCGGCAACAGAACACGGCAAAAGAACGTACAAGATCCAAAAACGGGAACAAAATTTGAAATAATATCATGCAAAAACACGAGCAAAAAAACGAGCAAAAAATGGGCAAAAAAATCGCGATCCAGATCCAAATTCAAAATTCAAAAATAGCAATGGCGCACGGTGGGGGTTAGACGGTGCGCCACTACTATTTTCCCGCCTTCAAAATTCAAAAATACTAATGGCGCACCGTGGCCTATACTAATGGCGCACCAGCGGCCTATACTAATGGCGCACCGTGGCCTATACTAATGGCGCACCAGTGGTGCGCCATTAGTATACCAGATACTAATGGCGCATCAGTGGTGTGCCATTAGTAAAAAATACTAGTGGCGTGATACTAATGGCGCACCAGTAGTGCGCCATTAGTAGGCAAAACTGGTGCGCCATTAGTAAGCCTTTTCCTAGTAGTGTTTGTCAATCCACTATCTTCTTGCCCCTCCATTTTTCGACAACCTAGAAGCTACCTATGACCATGCAGTTCTTCCATGCTAGAAGTGCGCAATCCAGATCTTTGTTGAATGGTTATTGAAAAATTAATCGGTCTCTCAGTTTCTATACAGTCTTTTGAAATTTATGTTTTGCATTGTATTTTTCCTTACATGGAAAGGTTTGCTTTATATTGTAGAATGAATAATATAGCAGAAATGGAAGCCTTGGAGCGTGTATTTAGTGATGCAAGTGCAAAGCCGATCAAACTATCATATGGACTTCTCGAAATTATTACGGAGAATTTTTCGAACGAAATTGGCCGTGGTGGGTTTGGAGTTGTTTACAAGGTATGATTTCTTCTCGACTATCTCCCAGATAATAATTTTTCACTTATGAAACTAGTAAAGCAAAATTCCTGGGCTGATGATAATACCGTGAGCAAAACAGGGATATCTACGAAATGGGGAGGTTGCTGTGAAGAAGCTCTCCAATCCGCATGCTTTGCCTGATAGGAAATTCCTGGATGAGATCACGTGTTTAAAAAAGGCAAAGCACACAAATATAGTAAGAATTCTGGGTTATTGTTCAGAAACGCAGGGGGAGTTGCTTGAAATCAATGAAAAACATATAATGGCAGAGATACAGAAAAAGTTGATCTGCTTTGAGTATGTTCCTAATGGAAACATTCAACACTATTTGAAACAAGGTATGGAGGGTACCAGTTGATATGTTCTTCTATTCTATTCTAAGCATATGGAAAATAGTTGTGCCAATTTTGATCCACCGATATTAGCATGTTGTGCATCCGGCGACTTCAGACGTGCGATCGAGTAGCATCGTTCACTCTAAGAGTCGCACACACACACGCACACATGCACGCACGCACGCGCGCGCGCGTGCACACACACAATCAAATAGGATTAAACTCTATCTTTGTTGTTACAAGATAACTGGAGGTATTAGGTGTGGGTACTAAAGAAGGAAAATGTGGTATCTAGGATTTGGGCCTAATTCAATATGTGGCTTCCTTAACTATGTCATTATATCTCACTAGTCTGTGTAGCCATGACTCAATTCCCCCTTTATGATAGTATGTTGTGCACAACTCAATGAAATTATTAAGGCCAAAAGACCGAACCAGAAATGTGCTCTGAAGTTAAACTTCGTGTGGTAATTATTCTGTATGGTTGCCCATGTCATCTAAAACACTAGCATACACGATAACATCCCATCATTATTGCTAGACATGCGACTATAAGTAGCACATAATATCGACCAAGGGTTCACCAAAGCACATCTATCTACTCCTTATGATGTCTCATGATCTAGACGTGTATTAACCCATGGACTGAACAACTACAGTAACAAAAATAAACAACATGAGAAGAGTAAGAACTAGAGATTAATTAAAAATACCATTACAGAAATTTTTGCTGAAACCTTGATATGGTGATCAATGGACTCGTAAGTAACTTACTATGAGTGGTGATCCGAACAGCACTAAAAAGTGCCCCCACCATAAATGGAGAGTGATCAATTCTGCAAACCAACTTGAACATGTCAGTGGAAAAGATCCCAGCGCTAGCTAGGAGTCGACAACAAGGGTCACCAATAGTAGACCTCCGTCCTATTCCTCTCAATGTTAATCCTCTCTATGACAAGCCCGTCAGAACGGCCTGTTAGTTGAATGTTACCACTGACGGCCTCCTTGTAGCAACTCATCGATGGTACTTTCTATAGGTAAAATGAAAGAAATTAGCGACCAACGATCATAGAAGAGTGAATCGTGAGAGGTGATAGGTTGTCCCAGGTGGAGAAAATGCATGCATTTGTCTATGTTCCTCAAGAACTATATAGCAGTGCAGCCCCAGCAGCCCTCACATTCTGTTGGAAATATGAGCAATTTACCGAATGATTTTATTGACAGAAATACTAGATAAAGCATGACTAATATAGCAGAGATAAAACAAGTCATGCAGTTCGAGATAGAGAAGGTAAATAGCATATGTATATATGAACTAGATCCGAACACATCTAGAACAGACACTAGAACAAGAAGTTGTGACAGAGCCTCTAACCGAAAGAGTATGAGAACGTATGGAACGGGAGCAGATGCACCGGTCTTCGGGTCGGTGTCCTCGCCAGCCATGTCGTCGAGGAGGTTGTCGACGTCGAAGTCCGGGGCGTCCGTGACGAAGAAGTCAGTAGTCGCGCTGAGCGCTCCCCAAAAACCTTATCACCCTTCTTTCGTACAGGACTCAAAAGGTGTGGTTTCAGAGGCCTACTGTGTCTCTCTCAAGAGGAGCGACCTCTCTTATATAGGCACAGGAGAAGGAGGCGAACAGGCTGCGACGGCAGGTGAAGCAACAGAGGGAGACGACAGGAGGTGAAGCAACAGAGGGAGACGAAGTGAACAGACTTCAGCCGAAGAGGCGAGCTGTTCGGATTCAGTGTCCACTACAGAAAAACGTTTCAGCTCCCGCTTGACCTTTCATATACCCGTCATGCGTGGCAAAAATTTAGACATCGGCTCGGCTCATTCCCGCAACTCGCGGCGCGTCGTGACGAGACGTGGCGAGGCGGGCGACGGAGGAGGAGCGCGCGTGGATGTCCCTCTTGTTCTCATCCTCATACATGTGGAGAAAGAGTCTCCCTTATAAAGAGGTCCAACTCCCTCTAAACAAGCAATATGGGACTAAACTTTAGTTCCACCTCTTGCCTTGCATGAATGGGCTGCGTGGGCCTCTAGGATTTATTAGGAATTTCTTAAACTGCTATTGGGCTAGGCCCAAAATAGACAAAATTCCAGCAATCCCCCACCAGATCCCAGAGGCACACAAAATTTGCCTTTGGTTCCAAAACACTGTTTTATATACCGGTACTACAGTGGAAATTGTTAAGTTGAACTTCCACCTAGAACTCTATGCTACACTAGTAAGCAACTTGGACAGTGAACTATGCCTTGAACTGCAAGTTTTCTGTGAATCTAGCTTCACATAAAGCCTTGACCGATACGTGGCTACCGTGGGTCTTCCCCGCCGGTGGAGCTTATGCGTCATACTCCAAGACCTTTCATGAGTTTACTAGAGAGAACCTGACTCTCATAGATTGCGACGTTTAACAATCAGACTCATATAGGTGCGTTCTTCAAAAGATATTTTGCAGGACGACATCTCTGCTTCAATGAGCCACTTAGAACATATTAGGATATAAATCAATCTGCCATGCAGATTACGAGAGTATTGCATCTTCATGGAGTGGTATTAATAGTAAGGATACTCTCCTCTCAGTTGACCAATAGCTTGTCTTCCACATCTAATTCACGGGATCTTCGATCACAAAGAATAGGTTACCACTGTGAACAACTTATATTGTAGGTCTCATACCCATCTCCCTTGATGCATTATCTATCACATTACGTGATAGACCCTTAGTAAAAGAATCTGCCGGATTCTTAGACGTTTGGATATAATCCAATGCAATAACTCTGGGGTTTTTCATTTTCCTGATAGACTTTAACCTTCTTTGAATGTGTCTTGATGACTTCATGTTATCCTTTGAGCTGCTCACTTTCGTGATCACAGTTTGATTGTCATAGTTCATAAGGACACCCGTTACAGGTTTCTCAACAACCGACAAGTCATTCAAGAGCCGGTGAAGCCAATCTGCTTCGACCGTAGCTGTATCTAGTGTTGTGAGTTCTGTTTCCATTGTTGACCTCGTTAAGATGGTCTGCTTGCAAGACTTCCAAAAAACAGCGCCACCTCCATGAGTGAATACATATCCGCTCGTGGCCTTTATCTCATCAGCATTTGAGATCCAGTTTGAGTCACTATATGCTTCAAGCACCTTTGGGTGCCCAGTGTAGTGAATTCCATAATTCGCAGTGCCTTTCAAATAATGTAAGACTCTCTCTAGAGCTTTCCAATGCACATCTCTTGGTTTTGAGACAAACCAACTTAGTTTGCTAAAAGCAAAAGAGATGTCAGGTCTTCTAGCACTGGCTAAGTACATGAGCGAGCCAATAATCCGAGAATACTTCAATTGATCTCTAGCAATTCTTCGATTCTTTTGAAGCAGCACACTAGCATCATATGGTGTTGGAGAGGGCTTGCAGTCACTTTAGCCAAAGCGACTCAAGATCGTTTCCACATAGTGAGATTGAAGCAATGTAATCCCACCGTCATCATCTCTCAACAACTTGATGTTCAGAATGACATCAGCCACTCATAAATCCTTCATCTCAAAACAACGAGATAGGAAATCCTTGACCTCCTTAATAACATTCAGATTTGTTCCGAAAATCAATATATCGTCAACATACAAGCAAAGGATAACTCCCTCGCCCCCACCATGGTGATAGTACACACATTTGTCAGCTTGGTTTACAACAAAGCCAACAGCTGACAAATGTGTGTACTATCACCATGGTGGGGTCAAGGATAACTCGCCTCCACCATGGCGATAGTACACACATTTGTCAGCTTGGTTTACAACAATGTGAGGTCAAGGATAACTCCCTCCTTAAAGTTCTTTCAAACTTCTCATGCCACTATTTGGGTGCTTGCTTGAGTCCATACAAAGACTTCAACAACTTGCACACTTTTCCTTCCTGACCATCTAGTACAAATCCATCTGGTTGTTCCATATAAATTTCCTTGTCCAACTCTCCATTTAGGAAAGCAGTCTTAACATCCATTTGATGAACGAGAAGACCATGTGAGGCAGCTAGTGAAAGTAGAACTCGAATAGTGGTCAGTCGAGCCACAGATGAGTAAGTACCAAGAAGTCTTCAACTTCCTTTTGGGTATAACCCTTAGCCACGAGCAGAGCCTTGGACTTTTCAATAGTACCATCATTGTTGAGGAAATCGTTAACTGGTAACTGCTCGGTTGGCTAGCGAGTAGGGGATTAATATGCTAATCCGCAAGTTAATCGGCCATTTAATCAATTAATCGGACGATTTATCGGTTTATCGGCTACTCGATGACCCTACGAGTAGGGATTAATCGGCAAGTTAACTGGTTAATCGGATGAATTCTTGAACAGGGAGTACCATCAGGCCTAAGTTTCTTCTTGAATACCCATTTGCATCCTATAGGTTTGCACCCATAAGGACGATCAGTTATCTCCAAGTTTCATTTGCCAAGATAGAATCCATCTCCCTACGAACCACTTCCTTCCAGTAGTCAGCATCTTCAGATGCATAGGCCTCTAAAATAGATCTGGGAGTGTCATCTAGGAGATACACAAGAAAATCATCACCAAAGGACTTTGCATTCCTCTGTGTCTTGCTCCTAGTAGGAACTTCATTGTTCTCCTCCACAGGACTTTCAAAGTGTTCCATCGAAATGGCAGGTTCGATAGTTGTAACTGGTTTCTGATTCGATGAACTAGGCATCTCCTGATTAGATGAGGTAGTCATATCCTTCATGGGAAAGATATCTTCAGAGAAAGTCGCATCATTCGACTCCATGATCGTACCGACATGCATGTTAGGTACCTCAGATTTTACAACCAAGAATCTATAACCAATGCTATGAAAAGCATATCCCAGGAAAACACAATCCACAGTCTTTGGTCCAAGCTTGCGCTTCTTTGGAATTGGCACGTTGACTTTCACCAAACAACCCCAGGTTGGTAGATAAGAGAGTTTTAATCTTTTCTTCTCCCATTCCTCGAATGGAGTTATCTCTTTATTCCTTGTGGGAACTCGGTTTAGGACGTGGCATGCAGTCAATATCGCCTCCCCCCACCATGCCTTGGAGAGACCTGATGTGTCTAACATGGCGTTAACCAAATCTGTTAGAGTACGGTTCTTTCTTTCTGCCACCCCATTTGACTGAGGTCAATAGGGAGGTGTCCTCTCATGGATTATACCATGTTCTGCACAAAAAGCATCAAATTCATTGGAAAAATACTCTCCACCACGGTCGGACCTAAGCCTCTTGATTTTCTGATCAAGTTGGTTTTCCACTTTAGCTTTATAGATCTTGAAAAAGTTCAAAGCCTCATCCTTAGATTTCAGAAGATACACACGATAGTATCTAGTGGAGTCGTCAATTAACGTCATGAAATATTTCTTTCCACCTTTTGTCAAAACACCATTCATTTCACATAGATATGAATGTATGAGCTCTAGTGGTGCAAGATTTCTCGTTTCCGCAGTCGTGTGAGACATACGAGGTTGCTTAGCTTGCACACAAACTTGACACTTAGATCCCTTGACAGTGGTGAAAGTAGGGATTAAGTTCAACTTCGCTAGTCGCGACATGCAACCAAAGTTAACATGACAAAGACGTGAATGCCACACATTTGATTCACTATTGTTGCAAACATGATTAACAACTTTATTGCAAACGTCTGTCAAGGATAAATGAAACAGGCCTCCTGACTCATAGCCTTTACCAACAAAGGTTCCATACTTGGATATTACAAATTTATTCGACTCAAAGACAAGTTTATAGCCATCTCTACACAGAAGAGATCCGCTAACAAGATTTTTATTGACGGAGGGGACATAATCCACGTTCTCCAGCTGCACGATCTTCCCCGAAGTAAACTTCAGATCGACCGTGCCAACACCACAAACAGAAGCACTTGAACTGTTGCCCATCAGCACGATTGAAGTCCCCGCGGTCTGATAAGACGAAAACATGGAAATATCACCGCATAGATGCACATTAGCACCCGTGTCAATCAACCAATCAGGAGAATGACATACTGAAAGAATAGTGGGAAATATACCATACCCAACATCCTTCATTTCAGTGTCTCCAATGACAACATTAGCGGTCTTGCCGCCTTTCCCAGGATGACGCTTATCATAGCGATTAGGGCAACTAGGAGCCCAATGATAAGGATCCCCACACACATGACAAACACCTTTATTCTTGTCATTCTTCTTTTTGAAGTTCGTGTGTTGCATAGCCTTGTTCTTCCCATCAAACTTTGCTTTACCATCAAACTTGCCCTTGTTCTTGAACTTGTGGGACTGGAAGTTCTTCTTCTGTACCAGATTGGCACTAGATCCTCCCTCAATACGTCGAGCACGTGTGTACACCTTTTCTTCCACATCAAGAGTGCCAATGAGATCCGGGACGGAAAACTCCTGTCTCTTATGCTTCAGTAAGGTAGCAAAGTTCCTCCACGAAGGAGGAAGCTTAGTGATGATACCTCCGGCAACAAACTTGTCCGGTAGCATACAACTGAAGTGCTCAAGTTCTCTAGCAAATGACTGTATCTCATGAGCTTGCTCAACCACGGAGCGCTCGTCAGTCATCCTGTAATCATATAATTGCTCCATGATGTACAGCTCAGTGTCAGCATCCGAGACCCCAAACTTGGCCTCGAGTGCACCCCGCATATCTTTTCCATTATCAATTGACGCATAAGCATCAACTATGTTCTCACCAAGAACACTCAAGAGAGCAGCCTTAAACAGAGTATCCATTTTCTGAAAAGCTTGTGCCTGTTGAGCATCAAGCTCTCCTTCAGATTTGCCAAGAGTGGCGTCATAGCAACTCATTTTTTGAAACTATAAGACTGCTACCACGCACCACCTCTTATAGTGGATACCCTCAAACATAGTAGGTCTCATGGAAGCAACAAAACCACTCGGGGTAAATTGCCTATAATAAGGTTTTTGGATTGTTGTAAATATGAGCAATTTATCGAATGATTTTATTGACAGAAATACTAGATAAAGCATGACTAATATAGCAGAGATAAAACAAGTCATGCAATTCGATAGAGAGAAGGTAAATAGCATCTGTATATATGAATTAGAACCGAACACATCTAGAACAGACACTAGAATAAGAAGTTGTGACAGAACCTCTAACAGAAAGAGTATGGGAACGTACGGAACGGGAGCAGATGCACCGGTCTTGGGGTCGGTGTCCTTTCCAGCCATGTCGTCGAGGAGGTTGTCGACGTCGGGGAAGAAGTCGTCGTTGGCGAAGTAGTCGTCGGAGTCCGGGGTGTCCGTGATGAAGAAGTCGGTAGTCGCGCTGAGCGCTCCCCAAAAATCTTATCACCCTTCTCCCGTACAGGACTCAAAAGGTGTGGTTTCAGAGGCCTACTATCCCGACCTGCGGTGCACGCCGCAAGTCGGGATGGGGAAGATCGTAGCAGCAGCGCAGTGCTCAGGAGAGGAGCGACCTCATCTTTAGGCGGTATACCAAAAGAAAGTGAATATCAACCACTAGTCATCTGTATGGGGATGATGGTGGGTAGGGTAGTAGTAAATATGGGGGGTGGGGGAGGGGAATCCCGGGAGAAAGCAATACATTTGATTCATACTTGTGGTGTCATGAATACTAGATGACACATGACCTCTTCTCAAGCTTGATAAAAAAATCGTGGAGATTATCTTGATCAATTTATGTTGCAAGACATGTGGACAGGAATAAAGAATCTTCTGCTTGCTTTTGCAGAGAGACATCATGGAGACGATTGGCATGTACGCTACCAAATGATTGTAGGGATTTGTCAAGGGCTGCACTATCTGCATGAGAAATACATTAATCACTTGGATTTGAAACCTGAAAATGTTTTGTTGGATGCTGATATGAAGCCAAAAGTTACAGATTTTGGTTTGTCAAGATGCCTAGATCAAGGACAATCTATTATTACACAAAACATACTTGGAACACCGTAAGTTAAGGCGGTCTCCTGACAATCCCTGGTCATTAGCTTTTTTCATGCAGTGATACTTGAAATGAACTAACACACTACCGATGCAGGCGGTATATTGCACCAGAAATCATAGACAAAGGAGAAATATCATTTAAGTCTGACATTTACGCTTTTGGTATTATTACCATAGAATTATTAACAGGGATCAGCAAAGCAAATCTTGACAATGTAAGGATGATTTAACTTTGCCTTCTAGTTGGCTTTTTTTAACTATGTCAAAATTTTACTTATTCATACTACAGTTATATACAAATTTGTAGTAAATTTTATTTTTGACCACCTGGTTGTGACTTTCTAACAACTTCTATCACATTTTTAAAATATTTAGTCCACACCCTGTGTATTGTGAGAAACTATTTTACTAAAACAAGTCAAGTGGGACCAAGCTTTTTAGCTTTGATAATCCTTCTTACTACTTTAGTTTTGTATTTAAGGTAACCCTCATTTAGTGTCTTTTGAGAGAAAAGTTATGAGATATGGTTGCTCTACCATCTATCCTCATTAAATATGGTGTCACATCAGTATTTTTACCTATGAAACCGTGGTAAGATACTACTCCCTCCATCGGTATATATAGTGGTCAAGTGAAAGTGAATATGGCATATTTTCTTGATGTCGTACTATTTGGGAAAGTGCTACCATCATTCCGTCATGTTTAAACCTGATTTGCAGTGGGATAAATTATTAGACATGGACTGTCCACGAATGAGGAGGTGCATTGAAATCGCTCGAAAGTGCACCGACCCTGACAAACGCGAAAGACCCACCGCACGTGAAGTAATCCGTGACCTGGACGAGCTGGAGAGCATGGTTCCATGGTCCTCCATGAACCAGGTATGTAATTAAGATTGACCTGGGCGAGCTGTTTAAGAATTCTTCACGTTCAGTTCACACTTCACACATGCATCCCTGGCCGCGCAGTCAACCAGGGAATGTATCTAGTGCACCGGGGCAATCGGTGCTGCCGGTGCACCGATCCCCCGTTACACATTCAAAAATGTTTAAAAAAAATCCATAAAATTTTACGGCATTGGCACAACATCAATGTATGTTGTCCTAAAAATTCAAACCAAAATTTGAAACATTGCTCGAGATACAAAATGATAAATTTGACACTGAATAGTACATAACACAGGTTGGGCTTCAGTTTTGGCCCATTAGCATATTTATGTCAAATTTGTCATTTTTGTATCTTGAGTGATGTTTTGAATTTTGATTCAAATTTTTGTGACAACTTATATTGATGTTGTGTCAATGCACTAATTTTTTTTCGAACATTTTTGAGTGTGCAACGGAGTCCGGTGCACCGGTAGCACAAATTGCCCCGGTTCACCCGATACATTCCCCAGTCAACCAAGATGTATAAACGCAGGTCACCCCCACTGTTGTCCCTGGAAATGAGGTACTCGATGTGTACCCGCTGGAGCTCAGGTTTCCCTTCGTGCCAAACAAGGAGATGCGTTGCCACTTGACCACGACCACCAAGACAGATTGTTTTGTCTTCTGTATGCTCGTACCTGGAGTTCCGGATAGATACTCGGGTGACTTGGTAGGCATTGTACCTGGAATGTGCACTTCCGTTACCCCAGTAGTAAGGCAGGCGGAAGAGGAGCTTCCCTCAGGCACGGACGAGTTGGAGGTACTGTTCTGGCTCACAGGGTGCAATGATCCCGACAAACTCGCACTTCAGCTATCAGCATTATCAGTGTACCCTGGTTCGCCCTCTCAATATGAATTAAAGGCGGCATTCCATGAGCTTGGGTGGGAGCTACACCGGACGACGTTGACAGCGGTCGTCGTCGCCCCCGAGGATGATGATCTAGCTGTGAGTATATGCCATGCATGCATATGTTGCTATCTTATTAGCTAGATTTTATTAAGTATTATTTAATTATTAATTATGTCATTATATCAGCTAGTGGTGAATACTCCGTGCAAAGAAGAAGAATTTTTTTATTCTATCGATTGCATGGATGTGCATCCTACGGAGCCCTGGTGAGTAATTGTTCTACCTACGTGGAATATACATATACTTCAC
>NC_057810.1:725843063-725849152 GCF_018294505.1 Triticum aestivum
CGTATTTTTAGATCCTCAAGTTGACAATTTTATAAAAAGTAATCTCAAATTGACCAATAAAACATGGATTATGTCATAAAAAATATATTATCGAATTTATATTTGAAATAATGGTATAAATTTTATGTCGTAACCTATATTTCGTATTGAATATTTTACCATTCTTTGGAACTAGCATTTGTGAGGGCACCATCTTTAATTTGTTGTGCTTTGTAAAATAAATTTATTTTTATATAGACTCCAAAAACATGAAATTTCAAATTACTTGGTTCTATAGCCACCGTGAAGTTATGTTAGGTAAAATATCAACTATGGTCAAAAGAATCTAGCGATACCACCAAATTCTTCCAATAAATTAGTTGCGTCGTCATATGTTCGGATAATATTTTTATTCACATGACTAACAAAGCAGAGGAAAAAAAACTACGATTGCAGCACATGCAATTAATCTTAAAGAATTCAAAACGAATATCAAACACAAATGTGTATTTGATTACTTCATGTGCCGGAAACACATATGAACTCATGAGCTGAAATGTGTTTTCCAAAATGCTTGACTCAGAGGAAACTTTCCCCTTAAGTTAATAATAGTGATAAAAATAATAATTCTTAAGATTCAAGTCCTATGTATTGGACAATCTCAATAGAAAACTTTTGTCGGAACAAATATTGTTCAAAACACTTTTGATATTACCCTCGTTACAAGTCCACTTATATATACGGTGGCGCTAAAGTGAGCCTGAGCGCAAAAGCGCTAATCCTACGCTCCAGCCAGTGCCACTCAACCGAACCAACTAATCATTTTCCACCTCCTAGTAAAATCCTTCACACAAAAAAGTAACGAGATTAAATTTGTTACCGGGTGCATGTACCTCTCTCCATGTCAAGCCGTACAAGCTATTTACGTGATGCCTTCTAGTAAAATCCTTGTCAAACATAGTCAAATGAATAAATTCGTTACCGAATGCATGCACAGTACCCCACCCCGCCCCGTGCTACTTATTCACCGTAATAACTTGTAGTAAAATCCCTGGCAAATATAGTAACGAAATAAAATACTTTGCCAACTGCATGCATCAATACTCATTCCCACCACTTACTAGCTATTCAATTAATTATTCCTAGTAAAATCCTTCACAAACATAGTAATAGAATTATTAGTTTTACTGTCACTATGCACCAAACCCACCACGCTCACACTAGCTATTCATCCTAATGCCTCCTACTAAAATCCCTGTAAAACGTAGTAACTAAATTTTTACAAAATTTACTAGAAGCATGCACCGGGTTTTCCATTACTGCAATCTCTTTCCTAGTTACGCTCAAATTTAAAGATTTAATTTGGTTACTAGCTGCAGCAATGTTCACATGGTAATCAAACCTAGAAAATACAGTAACTGGTTTAAGTTTGTTACTGGATGCGTGCAACAGATAATTGCATCGCCAACATCTTCCTTTACTATATGCATCACGGAACTAAACATGGTAATAAACCTTGAAAATATAGTAACTGCTTTAATTTTTTACTAGATGCATACAGTGGTTCACCGGCTCGCCACCATTTTACTTTGCTACTATATGAGTGACTCAAAGTACACATAGTAATCAACCATGTAAGAGATAGTAACACAATTAATTTGGTTACTGGCCGCATGCAGCAGTTCACCGCCCACAATCATTTTCTTTTACTAGTAGTAACGAATCATGCAAAACACAGTAACATAATTAATTTTTTTACTGGTCGCATGCAACAGTTCACTGCCCATCCTTTCGTAGGCTACGGGGCGGAGAGATGTGCATGGAAGGTAGTAACCTGTCGCCCAACGTCCTGATTCATAGGTCATTAATTGTTTGTAGTAATATACTCCCCCCGTCTCAAAATTCTTGTCTTAGATTTATCTAGATATGGATGTATCTAACACTAAAACTTAACTAGATACATTCATATTTAGACAAATTTAAGACAAGAATTTTGGGACGAAGGGAATAGATAGAAGAGATGGTAATGGATGATAATTGTTTACCAAGCAATAAGATGGTTCGATTCCTTGGCCTGGTAAACATAGTAAATCCATTCCATTATGTAGTAATGAATTACTACATGCTACTAATTGTTAGCAGTAAAAATGGTGGAGTGGATGGTAATAATGAAACAAATTGTTTTACCAACGAACAAATTAGACTACCCATAGTGGGAGTAACATATCTAGATAAAATAGATGGTGTGGCAAACAATTAATAAAGAAAGAGAGGCATGTAGTAACATAGCTAGCGAAAGTGCTATTGTGAGCTCGAGCTCACAGGCACCCTTTGCTACAGTACAAACAAAAAAATATTTAAAAAGTTCAAAAAAATCTGAATTTTTTTGGCAACAAACATTGACATATTTTTCACATGCGTACAAATTTTCATGACAAAATGACATTCATGCAGGTCTCAGCAAAAAAAAACAAAATCGATGCTCCAAAATGCTTCCAAAAACAGTTTTTTTGGAGCATGATTTTGTTTTTTTTGCTGACACCTCCACAAATGTCATTTCATCACGAAAATTGGCACGCATGTAGAAAAAACATCAAAGTTTCTTGACAAAAAAATTCAGATTTTTTTGAATTTTTTTACTATTTTTTCGGATTTTACTGTTCATCCGGGATCACTGGTGCCCGGGATCAATTCCTCCGCGTCCCATAGCTAGTTACTAGTCCTATGAGTAACATCACACATACCAAGACTAGATGAGTCTATAACCTAATAAATGAAGTGTTGCATGACACTACACATATGTTACTACTCATTGTAGGTAGTAACATAGACTAATAACATATGTATGTTACTAGTCTAAGTTACTCTCTACTGTGGCTAGTCAGAGATGCTTCAATCCTGGCGTGCATGGTAAACGTAGTAAAACTAGGCTCCTATGTAGTAACGCATTACTGCATGTGCCTATTGTTGAAACATACACGACCCTGCTCTCTTAACGCATTACTTCATTCTATTATGTAGTAACAAATTACTACATGCTCATTAATTGCTAGCAGTAAAAAGGAGTAAATTGTTTTACCAACGAACGAATTACAGATGCTTCAATCCTAATGCATGGTAAATGTATTACTGCTAAGAGTAACGCATGGACCAGAATGTAGTAATTATTTTTCATGAAGAAATGGGAACTGGCAAAGCGAGTTGACCAGTATTGCGTCGGTTGTGTATAATGCCTCTGAAATGTGTATGCTAAGTTAGCGCGTATTCTGGCCGGTTGGATCGAACTGGCCGGAGCGTACGCTAAGAAGGAATGTGCACAAGCTGTGTGTGTGTGTGTGTGTGTGTGTGTGTAGAACATACCACATACAACCACCTTTGTTAAAAATGCATGAAAATATCTATGATTTGGTTCCCGCCCTTGAGTCAGAAGACAAACGTAAACTAAATAAGCTCGACTTGGGTTGATCTAATGGGATCTGCTGAACGCAGTTTACAACCAATAGCACTATAAAGTGTCCACCCAATCCCACCACATAAAAATCCTATTTATATAGAACAATGAGACTGCAAAAGTGATCAACTATGAAGCGTGCCGTATAGAGCGAGCAAATCTGACAACAACGGTGTTATCAACGCGATAATTGAGGTAGCAACCAACATTGGCCATAGGAAGTGAATCAGCGTCATGCATCCTCTTCAAATATTTATTTTAGTCTTGAAATGCAACAATAAGAAAGAATAATAAAAAGAGAAGGGGTTTGAGCAGGAGCAATTGGAACTGACCCATATGTATCCATGCAATAATTCTAAACTGTCATTCTTGGTGATGCTAACGATGGTGGTGTTTCCATCCATGCAGAAATCATTCTAATGCCAAAAATAAAAGGTGTGTGGATTCCAAATTAACCATGTGAGGAAACAAACAAAAACAATAAATTAATTACAAAGTTTTCCCTATACATTTGTGCACATGATTTTGGTTCCACCTTTAGATAAATATTTTTTCTTTTAAAAAACTGGTTTTTATGATTTACTAATTTATCAAATTTTAGTGTTGACAGACGAACAAATCAAATGAAGCAGATAGAAATTTACCTTCATAGAAGGAAAAATTAAAAAAAAAACAGAATCAAAAACGGTGTACCGATTTGTTAAATTTCAGAGCTGCCATTTAGAAAGAACAAACCAAATGAAGCACCTAGAAATGGCTAACTCAAATTACCTTCTTACAAAGAAGACTGAAACCGTTTGCACATTTCACGATGATAGCACACATTAAGTTTCCTAATTCCTCAAAGTCTAAAACCAATGAGCATAGCAGAAACAATTACAAATTTCTTCCCCTAATTTTGAACCTGATTTAATGCTTGCCTAGGTATAAAGTTGCACAAATTAATTAATAGCGGCAACAAACCGGTACACCTTCTATATCCTCTCAGATAAATGGTAGATTCCCACATTGATCCGTGCCGCTTCTAGCCTTACATCTATAAAATAGATCACTTTTATTGAGTCTGCTGCCTTTTTGGTTGTCCACTTGGATTTTTTTTCTTACAGAACCTTGGGGACCGTGATAAGATTTGAAGATCACTAAGACTTGATTCTGCATTATTTGATTTATAAGATTGTACATAGGAATGATAAATCACGCTTATAATATCACAACAAAAAAAGGTCAACGATGACATGAATCCGGTAGAAAGGGATAGCAAGCTGAAGCTATTTAAATATGTTGTCAAAATAAATTTTGTATATGTAATGCATGAAGCCACGAACAACCTCCACGTAAAACTACGACAATTAGATATACATGAGTGACCACTTAATTGATATTTGAAATTATTGTGATGTTAATTTCATGGCCCCGTGAAAGTATGAAAACCTTAATTTGCCTATAAAACATTTGGGTATATACATAATAATCTTGGGCAGGTAGCAACCCTAGTACGTGGGAGCAACTTGGAAGAGCTTTTCTTCCTTGTTCATATGTAGTGGTCTCACAATTTACTGAGGGTCTAAAAAATCGTAAAACAAAACTGCAATAAAATATCTACCACCACCTGACTAACTTTCCACAACTGATTTACATATAAAGTGGACCAGCCGAGGGCACAAAAGCGAGTTATGCGGCGGCATTGAGAAATTATAGAGATTGTGTGATACATACCTAGCAGTCTACAATTGATCTTGAAGAGTTTGCATGAGGCACGCCGTGCATGCGCAGCAACTAGGAGACGATCTTGTGCATGCATTGGGAGGATTGATTGATCTAGGAGGGTTGCATGCTGTACGCACATGCGTGGGGTCCAAGATTCAGACCTGAAACAATCTTTTGTACGGGCACTGGGAGGAGGTCGACCATCCTAGGAGAAGCAAATACTGCGGCCGGCGGCCGGCGGCGACATGTGACGATCAGGATTGCCTGGTATGAGGGAGCGCGAGAATTCCAAGGGCAACATAGGTGCTCTACGGCAGAACCGCAGCCTTGGGAGGGTTGGACTTATTAGAGCAAATACAGCCGCGTCCCCAAGAGCCCCCCGGGCCATTTTTTAGGGCCGACGCCGAAAAAATGGCCCAACCGCGTCCCCAGAAGCCCAATTTTCGTCGGATCGGGCAGAAACTGGCGCCGGCGGATTCAGACCGAACCCGGCGCATGGGGCGCCCAGGGGCGCCGGGGGAATTAATTTTCGCGCAAAGGAACGGAGGGCCCGCCGAGTCAGCGACCCCCACGCAACGTCGTCCTCATCGCCTTGGTTTCCCGCGGGGAATCCATGCCAAGGCTGCCGCCGGTCAGCCTTCTATTGATTCCTCCCGGGCGGGCAGAGCGGCGACACGCCCCCTCCTGCCCACGCGTACACACGTTTGCGGCCCTCCGACGCTATAAAAGCCGCCCCCCTCCCTGGCCGGTGGACGCACCCGCCCGCAGCACCATCCTCTCTCGCCGCTGACGCCCTCTCTTCCCCTCTCTCCCCGTCTAGCCATCGCGTGCACGCTGTCGATGGGTGAACGGTTGCCCGGCAATGGGGCTGCGGCCAACGGCTTCGGCCGCCGTTCTCAGCACGAGTCGGAAGCCCACCTCCTCCACGAAGCGAATTACCCGGCGCCGTCGG